>NW_012110463.1:321378-342365 GCF_000951045.1 Mandrillus leucophaeus | reverse complement strand
TGAATAATTAAAGTATACTAAGTTTTCTCAGTGACTAAAATAAAGATTGGAATTACTAATCTGTCACTTACAATGTGGTTTTAAATGTTATTTAACAAACACATGTAGTTTCTTTTAAACACTTTTTTTTTTTTAACAACTGGTAATCAATTTATTAAAATAGTTGACTTAAGCATCTGCAATGGTGTCTTCCACCTCAACTCCTGGCTCAATACTGATGGAAGTAATCTGCTTAACAATCTCAGAAGGACTGTGCAAGTCAATGAGTCGCTTGTGGATTCTCATTTGGAAACGATCCCATGTCTTAGAACCTTCACCACAAGGAGTTTTTCTTGTAGTGATTCTCAAAGTCTTGGTAGGCATTCGAACTGGTCCTTTCACTTTCAGGTTCTTTTCCTTGGAGCCTCTGATCAAGTCAGCACACACCTTTTCCAGGGATTTAACGTTGCGGCTCGTTAGGGTGATTCGAATTCGGTGAATTGCCACCTCCGGCTCCACGGGTGTTTTTCCGGTATCCTTAAAAGCCATGGCTGCTGCGCGGCTTCCTGACCGACTTGTTCCTCGGCGAGAGCGAACAGCGGTGAGTCAGGAGCAGGAGCGTGCGAACCAAAGATCCGCAAGTCCTACGACCGCGTCTTCCTCAAAAAAAAAGCTTTTAAACACATTTTTAACAACATATTTATATTGCTGTTTTATTTCTACTAGAAACAATGCTAAATTTTTTTATTGCTAAAAACCTATAAATTTTATTCAAATCTAAACAAAGTGCTAATCTTAATAAATCTGTATGCTTAAGATTATTAAAATCCTCTTCTCTGTTTACATTTAGAAGGTAAATAACTGCTTTACAGTAAACCCAATAAGGCAGTAGTGATTCAGAATCATAAGATATTAAAATATTAATATTATCATCCAAATAGAACTTTTAGGTATCTGCATATTCAACTTATTTCACTTATAATTTAGAAACTATAAATTTTTATAAACTATTACAAATAAACATATAAAGTATTTATCAATTTATTTCTTCAGCTTTGAAATATTGTCATTATTTCTAGTTGACATAATACTAGATTTCAGATGCTGTAGTTATAGAATCTAGAAATGTTATGATTAACTTTGCTTCACTTCCTGCCTATTTCACACAAACATATCAGCAAAAAAAAAAAAAAAAAAAAAAAAAGCCAGAAATGCTGCACCTTGACTGCAAACACAGTAGTGCCCTTCTAGGGAAAACATATTTGTGAGCATATTAACTTTGAATTCATGGCATCTTTTGTGGAATTAGAGACTTTACATGGCATATAATAAAGACAAAAAATTTAACACTGTAGTAAAATCAGAAAAGTATTCTAAAAGTACCTGCTGAACCATTATTCCTTTTTTCACAAGAATGGTTGTGATGACCTGAGCATTTAGTAGTTGTGTGGTCCTAAATATCCCACACTCTCTGTTTCATCATATTTGGGCTATGGCTATAAAACTTGTATGCTTTTCTTTACAAAAACATTTTCTCTTTCCAATTCAGTAATTTAGCATGATTTCCACAGCCTCACATTTTCATAAATGGTTTATTCTAAAGAAGAAATGTGATTAAACCACTTATCATTTTTCCCCAAAAAAGCAGGGTAATACATTAACTCTGTAGTCTAGTGAACAGTTAAAACTTGAAAAATAAAGATGTAGAGTCATTTGTTTTAGCTGCACACTTGGAAATAAAACACTTCTTGAGATATAGGTTTAGAGCTTCCTGAGAGGTTGGCTTATAGAATGTGGGGAGACCGGGTATAGAAACATTCACCCTTATGGCCAAAGGTGACATAATTCTGTTTTTCACTCCTAATTTCAATAGCAACCCAAAACTGGAGAAGTGTAACATGTCATTATACCACAGAGCTTTCTGTTATTTTTATTTTAGATTCAGAGGGTACAGGTGCACACCTGTAACATACCACATGATATTGAGGTTTGGGAACTTGATAATTCCATTGCTCAAGTAGCATACATCATACCTGATACACAGTTTTTTAATGTTTGTCTCCCTTCCTCCTTTTTTAGAATTTCCAGAGTTTGTTTTTTCCATCTTTGTTTCCATGCGCATGCAATGATTAGCTCCCATGTATAAGTGAGAACATGTTGATTTTTTCCTGTTCTGTGTTAATTTGCCTAAAATAATGGTCTTCTGCTGCATCCATGCTGCTGCAAAAAAACTTTACTTCATTCTTTTCTGTGGCTGCATATTATTGCATGGTGTATAAGTACCTCATTTTTTAAAAATCCAATTTAAGATGTATGGGTATCTAATTTAATTTTGTTTGACCAGGTGTGGTGGCTCACGCCTATAATCCCAGCACTTTGGGATGCCGAGTTGAGGGGATCATGAGGTCAAGAGATTGAGACCAGACTGGCCAACATGGTGAAACCCCATCTCTACTAAAAATACAAAAATTAGCCAGGTGTGGTCGTAGGCACCTGTAATGCCACCTACTTGGGAGGCTGAAGCAGGAGAATCGCTTGAATCTGGGAGGTGGAGGTTGCATTGAGCTGAGATCGTGCCATGCTGAGCAACAAGAGCAAGACTTTGTCTCAAAAAAAAAAATGTTTTTGCTATTGTGAATAGTGCAGTAATAAACAATGAATGCAGATGTCTTTTTGATAAAATAATTTATTTTCCTTTGGGTATATACCCAGTAATATGACTGATGGGTCAAATGGCAATTATATTCTTAGTTCTTTGAGAAACCTCCAAACTGCTTTTCATTGGGGATGAATTAATTTGCATTTTCACAGTGTTTCAAGATTTCCTTTTCTCCATGACTTAAAATTCTGTTGTTTTTTGACTTTCTAACAACAGCCAATCTAACGGATGTGGGATGATATGACATTGTCATTTTGATTTCTGTCTCTCTGATTATTAGGAATGTTGAGCAACTTTTTGTATGTTTATTCACAGCTTTTGTATCTTTCTTTGAGTACTGTCTATTTAGATCATTTGCTTTTTTCTTATTAAATTTCTTATAGATTCTATATATTAATCTTACTTTGTATTCAGTTTGCTAATATTTTATTTTATACTGTAGGTTGTCTGTTTACTTTGTTGATAGTTTGTTTCGCTGTGCAGAAACACTTTAGTTTAATTAGGTGCCAATTTGTCAGTAGCATTTCTATACACTCATAATTAACTATCTCAATATGAAATTATAATGCAAAACAATCTCATCTGCAATAACTGTAGTAACTATAATTTGAAATAAATTTAACTAAAAAGTTGAAACACTTGTACATTATAATCTAAAAAACATTAAAATAAAATCATATGCAAATGGAAAACGTTACTCATTCATGCATTGGAGTTATTAATATTGTTAAATGTGTGTATTATGCAAAATGATCTACATATATTATGCAACCTCTATCAAAATACTGGTGACATGTTTAATAGAAAATTTTAAAAAATCTAAAATTTATGTGGTACCACAAAAGACTCTGAATAGTCAAAGAAATCCAGCAAATAATAAAGACAGAAGTTACCACCGTATCTGACTTTGAAATATACTACAAAGCTACAGCAAATAAAACAGTATGTTACTTGAACAAAAACAGACACATAGGCCAATGGAGCAGAAAAGAGAAATTACAAATACATCTATGCACTTCCAGCTAACTGATTTTAGATAAAGGTAACAATTTCTTAGAAAAAGAACAGTATCTTCAATAAATGGTGCTGAGAAAAATTTAATAGCCACATGAAGAGCAATAAAATGCCACCCTTATCTTACTTCATATATAAAAATCAAATAAAATAAATTCTTAAATGCAAGGCCTGAAACTCTGAGACTACTACAAAAAATATAGACTGAAAGCCCCATAACGTTGGTCTGGGCTGTGACTTTTTTTGATTTAAACTCAAAATCCCAGGGAACAAAAGAAAAAATAGATGAGTAAGATTAATGCAAATTATAAAGGTCCTGCACAGAATCTGACACACTTAAAATGAGACGACTAAAAATATTTTTTGAAAATTATACATTTGACAAGGGGTTAATACTGAGAATATGTAAGAAACTCAAATAATTATACAACAAAAAGCAAATAACTACCAAAATGAGCAGAGGGCTTAAATATTTTTTAAGAAAAGATACATATGGCCAATAGATAAATTTAAAAAGACTCAGTGTGGCCGGGGTGCAGTGGCTCATGCCTGTAATGCCAGCACTTTGGGAGGCCAAGACAGGTGGATCTCCTGAGGTCAGGAGTTTGAGACTAGCCTGGCCAACATGGTGAAACTCAGTTTCTACTAAAAATACAAAAATTAGCCAGGCATGGTGGTGGGCACCTGTAATCCCAGCTACTTGGGAAGCTGAGGCAGGAGAATTGTTTGAACCTGGGAGGCAGAGGCTGCAGTGAGCAGAGATTGTGCCACTGCACTCCAGCCTGGGCAACAGAGTAAAACTCAGTCAAAAAGAAAAACCTCAATGTCAATTATTATCAGGGAAAGGAAAGCCAAAAAATCTATAATATATCAACTCACTCTTATTAGAATGACTCCTATTAGAAAGAAAAAGGAAAAAAAAAAGATAAATATGTGAAGAGAATGTTTGCATACTGTTGGTGTGAATGTAAATGAGGACAGCCATCATGAACCATAAAAACAAAGTAGAGATTTCTCAAAAAATTTAAAATCAAAGTACCCTATAACACAGCAATTTCACTATTGCATATATATTTAAAAGAAATAAAATGAGAATGAAGAAACATTTGCACTTCTGTGTTGTTTGCAACACTATTCACAATAGCCAAAATGTAGAATCAACAGTTCAACATCTAATGAGTCAATAAAGACAGTGTGGTATATACACACAATAAAATACTATTTATTTTTAAAAAAGAAAATTCTATTATGTTCAATTACATGGATTCACTTGGAGGACATTATATTACTTGAAATAAGCCAGGCACAGAAAGATTAAAATTTCCTAATTTCACCTACACATGGATTCTATAAAACTTAATTTCACTGAAGTAGAGAGTAAAATGGTGACCACCAGATCCCAAGGTATTTAAAAGAAAGGGGTGTTTGGGAAGATGTCTGTCAGATAATACATAATTATAGTTGGATAGGAAGAATACATTCAAGAGATATATTGTACAGCATGGTGTCTATAGTTAATAATAATGTATTATATTGCGAAGGGCCCAGATGGCCTAGGAGAAACAGCTCTGGTCTGCAACTCCCACCGAATGTAAACAGCAGGTGAATTCAGCATTTCTAACTGAGGTACCCAGATTCTCTCACTGGAACTTGCTAGGCAGTTGGTGTGACCCACAGAGAGCAGGAAAAAGCAGGGTGTGGTCACAGTTCACCCAGGACCTTCACAGGGTAAAAGGGAACTCCCTCCCCCAGCCAAGAAAGGCAGTGAGGGATTATGTTACTCAGATGAAAAACTACACTTTTCCCATGGAATTTTGCAATTTGTCGTTTAGGAGAGCCCTTTTGGGTCCCACACTACCAGGCCCTTGCATTCCAAGCATGAAGCTGTGCAGACCTGTGGCAGCTGCCAGGGTCAGCGGCCATTCAGACAGGCACTTAGTTGCAGGAATTTTTGCAAACTCCAGTGGCTTCCAGAACTCGTGAGGCAGGAGATTCATCCACTTATGTGGGAAGGGGGCTAAAGTCAATGTGCCAAGTGGTCTCACTCGGCAGATCCCACTCCCATTGAATCCCACAAGTTAAGACCCACTGGATTGGAACCCCTGCTGGCCAGCAAAGCAGCCTGGAGTATGCAAAATGCAACCAAGTTTATTTTGGAGGGAGGGGTGACTGCCATAACTGTGGCTCTAGTTGGTAGTTTTCCTCTGCCAGTGGTAGAAAGACTGAGGTCTGGACTGTGTGAAAGTCCCCACAGCACAGCACAGTGGCTGTGGCAGATCATGGCCAGACTGCTTCTTTAAGTGGGAACCAGATACATCTCTCCTTACTGGGCAGAGTCTCCCTGGACAAATTCCAGGAACTTCAGCCATAAGTTTACAGACAGAACTTTCATCTCTCTGGGTCAGAGCACCTGGGGGAGGGGCGGTCATAATCTTAAGGTTCAGTGGACACAATCTTTTCTGCCTGCTGGCTCTGAAGTGTCCTAGTGATCTGGACGAGGGAGAGAGTCCCCAGAGCACAATACACTGACGCCAGTGAGGGGCATCCAATCTGCTTCTTTAAATCAGTTCCTGAATCTGTGCCTCCTGATTGGGTGAGACCTCCCAACAGGGGTTCCCAGACACCTCATACAGGAGAGTTCAAGCTGGCATCAGGTCAGTGTCCCTGTCGGAAGAAGCTTCCAGAGGAAGGAGCAGGTGGCAATCTTTGCTGTTCTGCAGCCTTCACTGGTGATACCCAGGTGAACAGCATCTGGAGTGGAGTGACCCCCAGCAAACTGCAGCAGACCTGCAGAAGAGAAGACTGTTAAAAAAGAAAGAAAAAAGCAACAACATCAAGAAAGACCCCACTAAAACCTCATTCAAATCTCAAAGGTAGATAAATCCACAAAGATGAAGAAAAACCAGTGCAAATATGCTGACAATTCCAAAAGCCAGAATGCCTCTTCTCTTCCAATTGATTGCAAAAAACCTCTCCAGCAAGGACACAGAACTGGGCTGAAGCTCAGATAAATGAACTGACAAAAGGAGGCTTCAGGAGGTGAGTAAGTAATAATGAACTTCGCTGAGCTAAAGGACTATGTTATAACCCGATTCAAAGAAGCTAAGAACAATAGTAAAAGATTACAGGAGCTGTTAACTAGATAACCAGCTTAAAAAGAAACATAAATGATCCGATGGAGCTGAAAAACAGAGCATGAGAACTCCATGAAGCAAACACAAGTATCAATAGCTGAATTGACCAAGAGAAAGAAAGACTGTCAGAGCTCGAATACTATCTTGCTGAAATAAGGCAAGCAGACAAATTAGAGGGAAAAAATAAAGAGGAATGAATAAAAACTCCGAGAACTATGGAACTTTGTAAAAAGACCAAACCTACAACTGAGTGGCATACCGAAAAGAGACGGGGAGAATGGAACCAAGTTGGAAAACACACTTCAGGAGATCATCCAGGAGAACTTCCCCAACCTGGCAAGACAGGCCAACATTTAAATCCAGAAAATCCAGAGAACCCTAATAAGATACTCCATGAAACGTTGACCCCCCAAAACAGAATCATCAGATTCTCCAAGGTTGGAAAAAAAAAAAAAAAGTTAAGGGAAGCCAGAGAGAAAGGCCAGGTCACCGACAAAGGGAAGCTCATCAGACTAACAGCAAACCTCTCAGTGGAAACCCTACAAGCCAGAAGAGAGTGGGAGCCAATATTCAACATTCTTAATGAAAAGAATTTTCAACCCAGAATTACATATCTGGCCAAACTAAGCTTCATAAGTGAAGAAGAAATAAAATCCTTTGCAGACAAGCAAATGCTCAAGAATTTCATCCTGCCTTGCAAAAGCTCTTGAAGGAAGCACTAAACATGGAAAGAAAATCCATTACCACCCACCACAAAAAGACACTGAAGTACGCAGACCAATAACACTGAAGCAACTATGTTAACAAGTCTGCAAAATTAACCAACCAGCATCATGATGACAGGATCAAATTCACATATAACAATATTAACTTTAAATGTAAATGAGTTAAATGCCCCAATTAAAAGACACAGAA
Source organism: Mandrillus leucophaeus (assembly GCF_000951045.1). Classification (NCBI taxonomy): domain Eukaryota; kingdom Metazoa; phylum Chordata; class Mammalia; order Primates; family Cercopithecidae; genus Mandrillus; species Mandrillus leucophaeus. Next base: position 334,664 of record NW_012110463.1, on the reverse strand, counting down.
TGGCATGCTGGATAAAAAGACAGGACTCATCACTGTGCTGTATTCAAGAGACACATCTCATGTGCAGAGAACACATAGGCTCAAAGTAAAGGAATGGAAAAAAATTTACCAAGCGAATGGAAAGCAGAAAAAAGGAGGAGATGCAATCCTTGTTTCTGACAAAATAGACTTTAAACCAAAAAAGGTAAAAGAACATCATTACATAACAGAAAATGGTTCAATTCAACACAAAGTGCCAACTATCCTAAATATATATGCAACCAATACAAGAGCATGCAGATTCATAAAACAAGTTCTTAAAAACCTACAAAGAGACTTAGACTCCCCCACAATAATAATGGGAGACTTTAACTCCCCAGTGTCAATATTAGACAAATCATTGGGAAGAAAATTAACAAAGATAATCAGGACTTGAACTCAGCTCTGGATCAAGTGAACCTGATAGATATCTATAGAATTCTCCTCACAAAAACAACATAATATACATTTTTCTTGGTGCCACATGGCACTCACTCTAAAATATATTACACAATTAGAAGTAAAACACTCCTTAGAAAATGCAAAATAACTAAAATCATAACAGTCTCTCAGACCACAGTGCAATCCAATTAGAACCCAAGATTTAAAAACTCACTTAAAACCACACAACTACATGGAAATTGAACAAATTGTTCCTTAATGACTTCTGGGTATATAATGAGATTAATGCAGAAATTTTAAAACATCTGAAACTAATGAGAACAAAGAGACAACATACCAGAATCTCTGGCACACAGCTAAAGCAGTTTAAGAAGAAAACTTATAGCAATAAATGCCCACATCAAAAAGCTAGAAAGATCTCAAATTGAAATCCTTTTTTTTTTTTTTTTTGAGACAGAGTCTTGCTCTGTCGCCCAGGCTGGAGTGCAGTGGCCAGATCTCAGCTCACTGCAAGCTCCGCCTCCCGGGTTTCCGCCATTCTCCTGCCTCAGCCTCCCGGGTAGCTGGGACTACAGGCGCCCGCCACCTCGCCCGGCTAGTTTTTTGTATCAAATTGAAATCCTAACATCACAACTAAAAGAACTAGAGAGCCAAGAGCAAAAAAAAAAAAAAAAACCCCAGAGCTAGCAGAAGAAATAACCAAGCTCAGAGTAGAACTGTAAAAGATAGAAACGTTAAAAATGACTCAAAAAAATTAATGAATCCAGAAGCAGATTCATGAAAAAAATCAATAAAATAGATAGACTGCTAGCTAAACTATTAAATAAGAGAAGAGAGAAGATTCAAATAAACATAATTAGAAATGAGAAGGGGGATACCACCACTTACCCTGCAGAAATGCAAATAACCATCAGATAATACTATAAACACCTCTATGCAAATAAACTAGAAAACCTAGAAGAAATGGATAAAGTCCTGAACAAATACACGCTCCTCCGACTGAACCAGGAAGAAGTTGAATCCCTGAATAGACCACTAACAAATTCTGAAATTGAGGCAATAATAGCTTACCAACCAGAAAAAGCCCAGGACCAGATGAATTTACAGCTGAATTCTACCTGAAGTACAAAGAGGTGCTGATACTCTTTCTTATGCACTATTCCAAACAATTAAAAAGAAGGGACTTCTCCCTAACACATTGTGTGGGGCCAGCATCATCCTCATACAAAAACCTGGCAGAGACACAACAAAAAATGAAAACTTCAGACTATAATCCCTAATGAACATCAATGCAAAAATTACCAACAAAATACTTGCAAACTGAATATACCAGCACATCAAAAAGCTCATCCGCCATGATCAAGTTGGCTTGATTCCCAGGATGCAAGGCTGGTTCAACATATGCAAATCAATAAATGTAATTCATAATATAAACAGATCTAAAAAAAAGAACCCACACGATTAACTCAATAGATGCAGGAAAGTCCATCAATAAAATTCAACATCCCTTCATGTTAAAAACTCTTAGTAGGCTGGGTGTGGTGCCTCATGCCTATAATCCCAGCACTTTGGGAGGCAGAGGTGGGTGAATCACCTGATGTTGACAGTTTGAGACCAGCCTGACCAACATGGAGAAACCCTGTCTCCACTAAAAATACAAAATTAACCGGGTGTAGTGGCACATGCCCGTAATCCCAGTTACTCGGTAGGCTGAGGCAGGAGAGTTGCTTGAACCCAGGAGATGGAGGTTGCAGTGAGCCGAGATAGTGCCATTGCACTCCAATCTGGGCAACAAGAGTGAAGCTCCATCTCAAAACAACAACAATAACAACAACAACAACAACAACAACAAAACTCTTAATAAACTAGGTATTGAAGGAACGTACCTCAAAATAATAAGGGCCATTTGTGACAAACTCACAGCCAATATCATACTGACTGGGTAAAAACTGGAAACATTTCCCCTTGGAAACCAGCACAAGGAAAGAATGCACTCTCTCACCACTCTTATTGAACATATTATTGGAAGTTCTGGTCAGGGCAATCAGGCAAGAATAAAAAATAAAGAATTTTCAAACTGGAAGATAGTAAGTCAAATTGTCTTTGTTTTCAGATGATATGATCCTATATTTAGAAAACCCTATATACTCAGCTCTTAAGCTTCTTAAGCTGATAAGACCACTTCAGCGAAGTCTCAGTATACAGAATAAATGTGCAGAAATTACAGGCATTCCTATGCACCAACAACAGACAAGCAGAGAACCAAATCATGAATGAATTCTCATTCACAATTGCCACAAAAATAATAAAGTACCTAGGAATACAGCTAATAAGGGAAGTGAAAGACCTCCTTAAGGAGAACTACAAAACACTGCTCAAGGAAATTAGAGGACAAAAGCAGATGAAAAAACATTCGATGCACAGGGACAGGAAGAATCAATAATGTGAAAATGGCCATACTGTTCAAAGCAATTTATTCCCATTAAACTACCATTGACATTCTTCACAGAATTAGGAAAAACTATATTAAAATTTGTATGGAATCAAAAAAGAGCCCACAGGCTGGGTGTGAAGGTTCACACCTGTAATCCCAGCACTTTGGGAGGCTGAGGCAGGCAGATCACCTGGGGTCAGGAGTTCGAGATCAGTCTAACATGATGATACCATGTCTCTACTAAAAATACAAAAATTAGCCAGGCATAGTTGTGGGCATCTGTATTCCTAGCTACTCGGGACACTGAGGCTGGAGAATCACTTGAACCCAGGAGGCAGAGGTTGCAGTGAGCTGAAATAGCATCATTGCACTCCAGCCTGGGTGACAGGGTGAGACTCTGTCTCAAAACAAACAAATAAACAACAACAACAAAAACAGCCCATATAGCCAGGACAATCTTAGGCAAAAAGAACAGAGCTAGAGGCATTACATGACATGACTTCAAAGTATACTACAAGGCTACAGTAACTAAAACAAGAATGGTACCGGTTCAAAAACAGACACATAGGCCATATAGAACAGAATAGAGAAATCGGAAATAAAACTGCCTGTCTACAACCATCTGATCTTCAAGAAACCTAACAAAAACAAGCAATGGAAAAATTTTTTTTCGATTTAATAAATGGTGCTGAGAGAACTGGCTAGCCATATGTAGAAAACTGAAACTGGACCTCTTCCTTATGCCTTATAGAAAATAACTCAAGCTGAATTGAAGACTTAAATATAAGCCCAAAACTGTAAGAACCCTGGAAGAGAATCTAGGCAATACAATTGAGGACATAGGCATGGGCAAACATTTTATGATGAAATCACCAGAAGCATTTGCAAAAAAAGCAAAAACTGATGAATTGGGATCTAATTAAACTAAAGAGCTTCTGCACAGAAAAAGAAACTATCATCAGAGCGAACAGACAGCCTACAGAAAGGGAGAAAATTTTTGCAATCTATTTTACAAAGGTCTAATATCAAGAATCTAGAGGGAACTTACACAAATTTATAAGAAAAAAACAAACAACCCTATAAAAAAGTGGGCAAAGAACATGAACACTTTTTTCTTTCTTGAGATGGAGTCTCGCTGTTGACCAGGTTGAAGTGCAGTGGCATGATCGTGGCTCACTGCAACCTCTGCCTCCTGGGTTCAGACGATTCTCCTGCCTCAGCCTCCTGAGTAGCTGGGACTACAGGCGCGTGCCACCACGCCTAGCTAATTTTTGTATTTTTAGTAGATATGGGGTTTCACCATGTTGGTCAGGCTGGTCTTGAACTCCTGACCTTGTGATCTGCCCCGCCTTGGCCTCCCAAAGTGCTGGGATTACAGGCGTGAGCCACTGCACCTGGCTGAACAAACACTTTTCAAAAGAAGACATGCATGCAGCTAACAAACCTGTGAGAAAAAACTCACCATCATTAATCATCAGAGAAATGCAAATCAAAACCACAATGAGATACCATCTTACGCCAGTCAGAATAGTGGTTATTAAAAAGTCAAGAAACAACAGATGCTGGCTATGTTGCAGAGAAACAGGAATGCTTATATACTGTTGGTGGGAATGTAAATTAGTTCAATTATTGGAAAAGATAATGTGGCAATTCCTCAAAGATTTAAAACCAGAAACACCATTTGACCCAGCAACTCCATTACTTGGTATATACTCAAAATAATATAAATCATTCTATTATGAAGATACATGCACGTGTATGTTCATTGCTGCACTATTCACAATAGCAAAAACATGAAATCAACCCAAATGCCCATTAATGAAAGACTAGATAAAGAAAACTTGGTACATATAAACAATGGAATACTATAGAGCCATAAAAAGCAGTGAGATCATGTCTTTCAGAGAGACATGAATGAAGCTCGAAGCCATTATCCTCAGCAAATTATCACAAGAACAGAAGGCAAAACACTTCCTGTTCTCACTTGTAAGTGGGAGCTAAACGATAAGAACATATGGACACAGGGAGAGAAGCAACACACACTGGGGCCTATCAGGCGAGGGCAGGGTAGGAAGAGCATCAGGAAAAAATAGCTAATGCATGCCGGGCTTGATACCTAGGTGATGGGTTGATAGGTGCAGCTGACCACCATGGCACACATTTACCTATGTAACACATTCGCCTGTGTAACAAACTTGCACATCTACTCTGGAATATAAAATAAGAAAAAAAAATCCAATAATTTATTATATTTTTTTAAAATGCTAGGACAAGGTCATGTGGCCTCACCACAAAAAATTTTAACTATGTGAGGTAAAGCATTAATTACCTAAAATTAAGCATTTGACAATGTATATATACTTCAAAATATCATGTTTTACAGAATAAATACACGTATCTATCAAGTTAAAAAGATATTTTTAAAATATTACAGAAGAATACTAATGTGTAAAATACTGTCTCTTTGTCATTAATTTGGCTAAATAGCATCAAAAACATATGGTTTCTGTGCTGCTTCTGCCATTTAATTTCTCGGTCGCAATCATAGAAAACTCTGATATTTAGAGCATGTTCTGAACCCAGCACAGTGCATGGGAGGAGCCCGTGTACATTAGGGCTTTTATTTTATACTTGAGAGCACATGAGGCTTCTGATGCTGATCATAAAGGTATAAAAGACACTAAGAAACCAGATGTTGCTTATGGTCCCATCACAGGGCACTCTGTGAATATAGTAAACAAGTTTGCGTGCAAAATAACAGAAAATGTTTTAATCCAAAAGCTGCCACGATCTTTAAAATTTTTCCAGAAAAAAAATGACCAAGGAGTTAACGACAGATAGGTGACTAAGAATGAAAACTGTAGACTGAACTTCATCCACTAAAAATATTATATACAATAAGAGCAACTCCTCAAAATTGTAGTATCATGTGAAACAGAAATATTATTTTGAATTTCAAATCCACAGAGTTCATTTTATTATTTTGCAAAAGTTAACATTATTGCTTAAAAAACAAAAGATTCTGCATGAGAACATAAATTGTGCTATATGATAAAAAATTAAATTTTTTTACTTATGAGTAAGTCTTAAAAACCTAATTTGTAAGATATATTTTCTAACAAATTTTATATTTGTCACACTTTGTGTAAGAATCTCATGAGATTTTTCTGTTGCAAAGAAAAACGATGCTAACTGAGGACGGTGTATGCGGGTTATTTATTTATTTATTTATTTATTTATTTATTTATTTATTTATTTTTGAGACAGAGTCTCACTCTGTCGCCCAGACTGGAATGCAGTGGCCCGATCTCGGCTCACTGCAACCTCTGCCCTCTGAGTTCAAGCGACTCTCCTGCCACAGCCTCCCGAGTAGCTGGGATTACAGCCGTCTGCCACTGAGTCCGGCTAATTTTCGTATATTTAGTAGAGACAGGATTTCAGCATCTTGGCCAGGCTGGTCTTGAATTCTGACCTCATGATCCACCCACTTCAGCGTCCCAAAGTGCTGGGATTACAGACGTGAGCCACGGTGCCCGGCCGCTTCTTAATTAATTGATCTGAAAGTTATATCGATAAGCTAATTCTTCAGTTAAGACGAATTTTTCAGTGCATTAATAAAATACCAACTTTCTTATTAAAACCTACAAAGTACAATGTGAAATGACATGGCAGGAAGACAACAGTGAGGATACTGTAGCTGTAACACGGATTAAAAAAAGAAGGTCTGTGATGCATACATAGTTGGAATGCCAATAATGAGACAAACAAACCTGAGATAATTTGGTAATATAAGAAGCAGAATTGGCCAGGCGCGATGGCTCACACCTGTAATCCCGGCACTTTGGGAGGCCGAGGCAGGTGGATCACCTGAGGTCGGGAGTTGGAGACCAGCCTGACCAACATGGAGAAATCCCGTCTCTACTAAAAATACAAAATTAGCCAGGCATGGCGGCACATACCTGTAATCCCAGCTACTCAGGAGGCTGAGGCAAGAGAATCGCTTGAACCCGAGAGGCAGAGGTTGCAGTGACCCGAGATCATGCCTTGCACTCCAGCCTGGGTAAGAAGAGAGAAACTCTATCTGAAAAATAAAAATAAAAAAAGCAGTTTTTCTCTTTAAATTCAGCAAGAGTCAGTTGTGCAGCCAAAATAAATAAATAAATAAATAAATAAAATAAAAAAAAATCCTCTTCGCATGACACATCCACGTTATTTCTTCACCACTGATATTTTCTCTCTCTGACTTGAAGTTACAAACTAACTCCAGGAGGAATACTTATGGTTTATCATGAAGCATCTGCTACACAGCAAGCACTGCGAGGTTTCTTGCTGCATTTATACACAAAAACATCCTCTTGACTTATGGAACCCTCCCTAGTACTTATCTGAACAAATTTGCTCAGTAAATAAATAAATTAACTTATGACAATTTTAAAATCTGAAAGAAACAGTAACTAAATAAAAGTGGGCTTATATAGTATTCTTCAAGCAAAAGAACAGAATGGAATCTTCTAATTAAATACAATATAACTTCATACACTAATTGTAAAATTACATATACCAATTATTTTGTGTGCACTACTAAATTTCATAAAAATCATTATTATAATCCCTGACCAGCTCACATAATGAATACTGCATACACTTCAAAACAAAAAAATATAAGAAACAAGGAAATTATGGGTTTAGCAAGAGTACCAGATAAGTAAAACCAGACGAATTGCATGGGGAGACTCTGAACCATAAGCCAAAAAATTTTAAAGAATTCAATACAAAGCAGACAGTATAGAATTGCTTTCCACATTTTTTAGGTTTCTACTTTTCTACCAAATTAGTCACCTTAATAAAAAAATTTACTGTTTTCTTCTGAAATTATGCCCTAACTCATACTTACACACACATTCATCATAATTTGCATATACCTAGTATTGTCTTTAAAATAATATATGTGTATATTTAACCCGATTTAAATCAAAACTAAAATTCTGTATGTATGTGTTTGCAGGCAGAGTTGTCACGTGTTCAAAAATATATATATATATATACATATAACAAATTTTTGAAAGTTTTTTTAGGACTCAGATATGTATGAATTTTATTTATGCAATTTTAATTATAACCATAAAAATGATCCTGTACTCAATGGCAATTGCACATTTAAAAATAGCTAAAAATGTAGAATTGGATTATTTGTAATACAAAGAACAAATGCTAGTGGTGATGGATACCTCATGTACTCTAATGTTATTATTACATATTATATGCCTGTATCAAAATATGCCATTTATGCAGATCACTTGAGGTAAGGAGTTCAAGACCAGCCTGGCCAACATGGTGAATCCCCGTCTCTACTAAAAATACAAAAATTAGCTGGGCATGGTGGCAAGTGCTTGTAATCCCAGCTACTTGGGAGGCTGAGGCAGGAGAATTGCTTGAACCTGGGAGGTAGAGGTTACAGTGAGCAGAGATCGTGCCACCACACTCCAGCCTGGGCGACAGAGTGGGACTCCATCTCAAAGAAAAAAAAAAAAGGCACTTCATTGAATGTGCAATAGATGTAACATTTTGAACAATGTTTAACTAGAAAAATTAAGTTTACATATAATTGAAAAATTTTTTAATGTACCGCATATTACATAAAAGTACAATTAATAAGTTACTGCTAATTTAATTAATTTTAACTAAAACTTAAAAAAATTTTTTTCACTATAGTGGACAAAAATATGACTCAGAACACCTACCTCACACATCACTTAACATTATAAGTGAACTACAATGAGCCTCTCTACTTAAATTTTTGTTATGTATTTTATATTTTAATGTTCTTACTCTTTCACAGAAAAGGTCATAAATAATGCCTACCTAATAAAAAAGAATCCTTATATCTACGATGCCGTAGTACTTGATCACATGCTTTCACATGTAAATACAATAGGAATGGAGAGCATGAAGTAATTTGAGAGTTAAATTACGTCATTATTTGCTTTTCAAAAAAATCTGTAATAATAAAAAAGTATACTTTTAATGTAATTATAACTCTCCAAACAATCTTCTACTTCTTTTGAAGTTATATACTAGTAACTTATCGAATAATTTCAGTTTGGGATTATTTTCTGTACTCAAAACTCTGATTTAGTGTAATGTCTGAAGAGTAAGTGCCTTATTATTTCTACTGTTTATTCTCTGTGATTTACATAAAGTTAATTTTGAAGCTTTTTAAATATTTACTTCATTTACAAAAATATCTTAGTATGAACTCTATGATGTTTTCTAAGCTGTAGTTTTTGAAATGTGTTTCTTTCAAATTCATTACATTTGCAGGGTTTTTCTCCAGTATAAATTTCCTGACACTGAACAAAGTTCAGGCAACTTCTTTAGGGTTTTCTTCTAGTACAAAATGTATACAATAAGATCTGTGATACAAGTAAAGGTACTGCAATCCATTTTATAGTTGTAATGTTTGTCCTCAGAATAAATACTTTTTCACATTATAGGCTTATATTTTCTGAAAAACCTTTTCAGAATAATTGCATTTATAATACTTTTATTAAGTATGAACTCTCTGATATTGAGTAAGATGTGAGCAGATACCAATGGCTTTTCTATAGTCTTTACCTTTTTACAATTTTTCTCAAGTATAAATGGTTTCCTGTGCAATAAAGTGTGAGCATTGGTTAAAGGTTTTGCCACATTCTTCACACTTGTAGAAGTTTTCTCCAGTATGAATTATCTTACCTACAATATAGCATGACCATTTAAAGGCTTTGTGATATTCCTCACATTTTTAGACTTTCTCACCAGTATGAGTTCTTTTATGTTTAGAAAGGTTTGAGGTGTTGTCAAAGCACTGTCACATCATTCAGGTTTGTAAAGTTTTTCTCCAGTATGATCTGAAGACTTGTTAAAGGCTTTGCCACATTCCTTCACATTTGTAATTTCTCCTCAGTATGACTTATGTGTAGTAAGACGTGAGGAGTGGTTACAGGCTTTGCCACATTCTTTACATTTGTAAGTTCTCTCTCCAGCATAAAATTTTCTCTCCACCATGCCCAGCTAATTTTTGTATTTTTAGTAGAGATGGGGATTCACCATGTTGGCCAGGCTGGTCTCAAACTCTTCACCTCAATCCATTTTTAGCATTGAGAAATGAGTTAAAGCTTTGTCACATTCTTCACCCTTGTAGTTTTTCTCAAGTATGAATTCTCTTATGTTCAGTAAGTTTTGAGGACCATTTAAAAGCGTTGCCACATTCTTCAAATTCTAGAGTTTCTCTCCAGTATAAATTATCTTCTGTTTAGCAAAGTTTGAGGACTATTTAAGGGCTTTGCTACATTCTTCACATTTGTAGGGTTTCTCTCCAGTATGAATTATCTTATGTGCAGTAAGTTGTGGGGACCGGTTAAAGGCTTTGCCACATTCTTCACATTTGTAGGGTTTCTCTCCAGTATGAATTATCTTATGTTCAGTAAGGTTTGAGGACCACTTATAAGCTTTGCCACATTCTTTGCATTTGTAGGGTTTCTCTCTGGTATGAATCATTTCATATAAGGTAAGATTTGAGGAGGAGTAAAAGGTTTTGCCACATTCTTCACATTTGTAGAGTTTCTCTCCAGTATGAATTTTCTTATGTCTAGTAAGGTTTGAAGACCACTTAAAAGCTTTGCCACATTCTTCACATTTATAAGGTTTTTCTCCAATATGAATTATCTTATGTTCAGTAAGATTTGAGGACCACTTAAAATCTTTGCCAAATTCTTCACATTTGTAGTGTTTCTCTCTAGTACAAATTCTCTTATGTTCAGTAAGATTTGAGGACTGTTTAAAAGCTTTGCCACATTCTTCACATTTGAACAGTGCCTTTTCAGTATGACTTCTTTTATGTTGAGTAAAGGTCGAAGGCTGTTTAAAGACTTTGCCACATTCTTCACATTTGTAGGAATTCTCTCTAGTATGAATTTTCTTATGTTGAGTTAGGTGTGAAAGCATGCAAAATGATTTGCCACATTGTTTACATTTGAAAGAATTTTTTTCAGTATGCCTCATTTTATTATTATTTGAATTTGGATATTTATAGAAGACTTTCACATATTTATCACACTGAAATATTTTGCTCTGGGTAGATGTCAAACATTGATTAAGTCCATTATAACCTCCTTGTGCATCCTACCATCATCCAAACTTTTACAGTTTTTTTTTCTTAGTTGTAAATTCTTATCTCCACACTTTGTATATGTTCTCAATATCAAGTTTTGGAAGGATTCTTTTATGCCCTTCTCTGGCCACAGGCCTTGAGCAAAATGACAGCACATAACTGAAAGAAATAAAAATAACAAGTTACTCCAGTTGTTAGACTCAGATAAACATACTTTACTAATCTAACCTATGAAGCTGTACAAACCACGTAATCAAGATGGCACAGCAAAATGCCACAGGCCCTAATTCTTTCATAGACATATACATGCAGCAAAAACATACTGACCAAAATACACTTGCAGAAAATGTATAAATGGGTTAACCGTGTACAATGCCCAGGTAAAAACAGTGCAAAGAGCCACACAGAAAGACTGTGTTACAGTTACACAACACAGTTTTTCCTGATCCCTAAGATAACAAAGCTTTTTAGGCAGTTAATTGCTGGCTGGGCACGATGGCTAACACCCGTAAATCCCAACCCTTTGGGAGGCAGAGAGAGGTGGATCACCCAAGGTCAGAATTTTGAAACCAGCCTAGCCAAAATAGCAAAACCTCATGTCTACTAAAAATTTAAAAATTTGCCAGGTGTGGTGGCACACACCTGTAATCCCAGTTACTCTGAAGGCTGAGGCATGAGAATCACTTGAACTTGGGAGGTGGAGGTTGCAGTAAGCCAAGATCTCACCACTGCACTTCAGCCTGGGTGACAGAGCAATATTCTGTCTTTAAAAAAAAAAAGTAATTACCAACTCCTGGTTTCTTTTTTAAAAGATGAGAAAAACACTGGCGCATACATATTTATTTCTTGCTTCAAGGGGCCTTTCCAGACACTAGTTTCTTTCCTGCATTACATACAGTGCTGAAAGAAATGGTGGGATACTTTGGATTGACAGTTTGAGTCTGCTGAGACCAAACGTAAATGTTATAGCAGCAGAGACACTGCAGTATCACATACAGGAAACACGTGTAGCAAGTAGTTACTGACTATTAAAACAGAAATAAACTTTTTTTTTCTTTTTTTTGAGACAGAGTCTTGCTCTGTTGTGCAGGCTGGAGTGCAGTGGCATGATCTCAGCTCATGGCAGCCTCCACCTCTTGGGTTCAAGCAATTCTCCTGCCTCAGCCTCCAGAGTAACTGGGACTATAGGCGTGTGCCACCACTCCCAGTTAGTTTTTGTATTTTTAGTAGAGACGGGGTTTCACAGTGTTAGCTAGGATGGTCTCAATCTCTGAACCTCATGATCTGCCTGCCTTGGCCTCCCAAAGTGTTGGGATTACAGCCATGAGCCACCGTGCCCGGCTGAAATAAACTTTTTTAACTAAAAAATAAAAACAAAATTTTAGACAGGACACGTCCTAAGTACATGTTTGAGAGACTCCCAGAGACTCTAGCAAAGACAATTGGTTTCAGACTATGCCAGGACAAAGCTATATTATAAGGATTGTTAGAGGTAGCTTTTTAATTTTTATTTATTTTTATTTTTTTATTTTTTTTTGAGATCGAGTCTTGCTCTGTCGCCCAGGCTGGAGTGCAGTGGCGCGATCTCAGCTCACTTCAAGCTCCGCCTCCCAAGTTCATGCCATTCTCCTGCCTCAGCCTCCTGAGTAGCTGGGACTAAAGGCGCCCACCACCGTGCCTGTCTAATTTTTTGTATTTTTGGTAGAGATGGGGTTTCACCGTAGTCTCTATCTCCTGACCTTGTGATTCGCCCGCCTCGGCCTCCCAAAGTGCTGGGATTACAGGCGTGAGCCACCGTGCCCAGCAGAGGTAGCTTTTTTAATGTTCAAATCTCAATCAAAGATTACAATGTATACAAAATATTAAGACATCATGGCCCAATAAAAAAAATATATAAAATATTTAGAAGGCAACCATAGCCAGGTGTGGTGTCTCAAGCCTGTAATCCCAGCACTTTGGGAGGCTGAGTTGGGCAGATTACGAGGTCAGGAGTTTGACACTAGCCTGGCCAACATGGTGAAACTCTGTCTTTCCTAAAACTACAAAAATTAGGCGGGCATGGTGGTGTGTTCCTGTAATCCCAGCTACTCAGGAGGCTGAGGCAGAAGAATCACTTAAACCAGGACGTGGAGTTTGCAGTGAGCCAAGATCATACCACTGCACTTCAGCCTGAGTGACAGAATGAGATTCTCTCTCAAAAATCCATTCTGAGGCCGGGCGCGGTGGCTCACACCTGTAATCCCAGCACTTTTGGAGGCCGAGACGGGCAGATCACAAGGT
>NW_012110463.1:320403-321328 GCF_000951045.1 Mandrillus leucophaeus | reverse complement strand
CCCAAGATGGCCGAACAGGAACAGCTCCAGCCCCCAGCTCCCAGGGTGAGCAACACAGAAGATGAGTGATTTCTGCATTTTCAACTGAGGTACTGGGTTCATCTCACTGGGGCGTGTCGGACAGTCGGTGCTGGTCAGTAGGTGCAGCCCAACCAGCAAGAGCTGAAGCAGGGTGAGGCATCACCACACCTGGGAAGTGAAAGAGGAAGGGAATTCCTTTTTCTAGCCAAGGGAAATTGAGACACACAACACCTGGAAAATCAGGTAAATCCCATCCTAATACCGTGCTTTACCAAGGGTCTTAGCAAATGGCACACCAGGAGATTATATCCCACACCTAGCCTGGAGGGTCCCACGCCCATGGAGCCTCCCTCATTGCTAGCACAGCAGTCTGAGATCTAACTGCAAGGTGGCAGCAAGACTGGGGGAGTGGTGCCCGCCATTGCTGAGGCTTAAGTAGGTAAACAAAGCAGCTGGGGAGCTCGAATTGGGTGGAGCCCACCACAGCTCAAGGAAGCCTGCCTGCCTCTGTAGACTCCACCTCTGGGGACAGGGCATAGCTAACAAAAAGCAGCATAAACCTCTGCAGATGTAAATGTCCCTGTCTGACAGCTTTGAAGAGAGCAGTGGTTCTCCCAGCATGGAAGTTGAGGTCTGAGAACAGACAGACTGCCTGCTCAAGTGGGTACCTGACCCCTTAGTAGCCTAACTGGGAGACATCCCCTACCAGGTACAGACCGACACCTCACACCTCACAGGGCTGGGTACACTTCTGAGACGAAGCTTCCAGAGCAAGAATCAGACAGCAACACTCACTGTTCAGCAACATTCTATCTTTTGTAGCCTCTGCTGCTGATACCCAGGCAAACAAGGTCTGGAGTGGACCTCAAGCAAACTCCAACAGACCTACAGCTGAGGGTCCTGA
>NW_012110463.1:316647-317044 GCF_000951045.1 Mandrillus leucophaeus | reverse complement strand
AGGCTAGGAAGAAACTGCATCAACTAACCAGCAAAATAATCAGCTAATATCATAATGACAGGATCAAGTACACACATAACAATATAACTTTAAATGTAAATGGACTACATGGTCCATTGAAAGACACAGACTGGCAAATTTGATAAAGAGTCAAGACCCGTCAGTTTGCTGTATTCAGGAGACCCATCTCACATGCAGAGACATACATAGGCTCAGAATGAAGGGGTGGAGGAAGATCTACCAAGCAAATGGAAAACAAAAAAAAGCAGGGGTTGCAATCCTAGTCTCTGATAAGACAGACTTTAAACCATCAAAGATGAAAAGAGACAAAGAAGGCCATTATGTCATGGTAAAGGGATCAATTCATCAGGAAGAGCTAACTATCCTAAATATATAT
>NW_012110463.1:303775-313578 GCF_000951045.1 Mandrillus leucophaeus | reverse complement strand
TGGTACCAAAACAGAGATATAGACCAATGGAACAGAACAGAGCCCTCAGAAATAATACCACATATCTACAACTATCTGATCTTTGACAAACCTGACAAAAGCAAGAAACAGGGAAAGGATTCCCTATTTAATAAATGGTGCTGGGAAAATTGGTTAGCCATAAGTAGAAAACTGAAACTGGATCCTTTCCTTACTCCTTACACAAAAATTAATTCAAGATGGATTAGAGACTTAAATGTTAGACCTAAAACCATAAAAACCCTGGAAGAAAACCTAGGTAATACCACTCAGGACATAGGCATGGGCAAGGACTTCATGTCTAAAACACCCAAAGCAATGACAACAAAAGCAAAAATTGACAAGTGGGATCTCATTAAACTAAATAACTTCTGCACAGCAAAAGAAAATACCCTCAGAGTGAACAGGCAACCTACAGAATGGGAGAAAATTTTTGCAATCTACTCATCTGACAAAGAGCCAATATCCAGAACCTACAAAGAACTCAAACAAATACACAAGAATAAAACAAACAATCCCATCAAAAAGTGGGCAAAGGATATGAACACACACTTCTCAAAAGAAGACATTCATACAGCCAACAGACACATGAAAAAATGCTCTTCATCACTCACCGTCAGAGAAATGCAAATCAAAACCACAATGAGATACCATCTCACACCAGTTAGAATGGCTATCATTAAGAAGTCAGGAAACAACAGGTGTTGGAGAGAATGTGGAGAAATAGGAACACTTTTACACTGTTGGTGGGAATGTAAACTAGTTCAACCATTGTGGAAAACTGTATGGTGATTCCTCAAGGACCTAGAATTAGAAATACCATTTAACCCAGCCATCCCATTACTGGGGATATACCTAAAGGATTATAAATCATGCTGCTATAAAGACACATGCACACGTATGTTTATTGCAGCACTATTCACAATAGCAAAGACTTGGAATCAACCCAAATGTCCATCAGTGACAGACTGGATTAAGAAAATGTGGCACATATACACCATGGAATACTATGCAGCCATAAAAAAGGATGAGTTTGTGTCGTTTGTAGGGACATCGATGCAGCTGGAAACCATCATTCTCAGCAAACTATTGCAAGAGCAGAAAACCAAATACCACATGTTCTCACTCATAGGTGGTAATCGAACAATGAGATCACTTGGACACAGGAAGGGAAACATCACACACCGGGTCCTATTGTGGGGAGGGGGGAGGGGGGAGGGATAGCATTAGGACATATACCTAATGTAAATGATGAGTTAATGGGTGCAGCACACCACCAACATGGCACGTCTATATATATGTAACAAACCTGCACGTTGGGCACATGTACCCTAGAACTTAAAGTATAGTAATAATAAAAAAAATTTTTCAAAAGAAAACAATTATTTTAAAAAATTTCAATAAGATGCAAAGAACACAGATAACTAAAAAATTTTAGGAAACAACACAGAAACAGAATTAGAAGTATAATACATAAGTAGGCCAAGCATGGTGGCTCACACCTATAATAATAAAACTTTGGGATGCTGAGGCAGGAGCATTGCTTGGGACCAGGAGTTCAAGACCAACCTGGCCAAATAGCAAAATGACATCTCATTTTTTAGATAGATAGAAATATAGATAGACAGATAGATAGATAGATAGATAGATAGATAGATAGATAGATAGATAGATAGAGGTATAAATATAGATAGATAGAAAGAGAGCAATAAAAACCATAAAAACAACCACACAAAAATCCTGCAGTTAAAGTAAACAACAAACTCAAAAACACGTCCTTTGAAAGTGATCAATCATAAAGTGAACAAATTGACACACTTTAGAATTTTCAGAAGAAGACAGAGAGAAAGAATAAAAGTGACTGAAAGACAAAATGTCTGAAAACTTTCCAAATCTATGCTGAGCATGGTGGCTCACACCAGCACTCTGAGAGGCCAAGGTGGGTGAATGGCTTGAGCTCAAGTGTTTGAGACCAGCCTGGAAAATATGACAAAATCCCATCTCTACAAAAAAATACAAAAATTAGCCGGACAGGGTGACAATGCCTTTAGTTTCAACTACTTGGGTGGCAGATGTGGGAAAATCGCTTGAGTCTGAAAGGCAGAGGTTGCAGTGAGCTGAGATCATGCCACAGCACTTCAGCTTGGGTGACAGAGTGAGACCCTGTCTCAGAAAAAACCTTTCCAAATTTAGAAAAGGATATGAACATCCAGTTTTATGAAGCTCAATTTATCTACAGAGAAAAATATGTAAGCCTAATAAAGATTAACCTAGAATACATTATGATTAAATCGCCAACATTTACAGATAAAGCACAAATCTTGAAAACGGGAAGAGATAAGAGATTCTTTACATACAAGAGAACCTTTATGTAATCAGTGGATTTTTCAGCAAAAATATTGCAAGCCAGAATATTCAATTATATATTTAAAACACTGAAAGAAGAAAAGAAAAACCTGATAACTAAATAGAATATATCCAGTAAAGCTGTCTTTCAGACATAAAAGAGATCAAGACATTTCAAGACAAAGGGAAAAGGTGAGGAAATTTATCCCCACTCAACCTGCCTTACAAGAAATGATACAGGGAATTCTTCACATTAAAATGGTGGAATGATAACTAACAATAAGTATAAATGTCACCAGAAATGATAAGTATGTAGCAAAATTCAGAATATTGTAATAGTTTTGTAAAAATACTTTAAACTCTAAAATAAGATCTATACAAAAAGTATTAAAAATAAAGATTGTGACAATAATTTTTTAATAAATATACAACATAAAAAGTTATAAAGTATGACTATATAGTATTAAGTGTTTAAAAGAAGAAAATGTGTACAGTTTTTACATACACAGAAGTTAAATTGTTATCATCCTAAACTAGACTGTTAAAATCCCAGCATTTTGGGAGACTGAGGTGGGAGAATTACTTGAGCTCAGGAGTTTGATACTGGCCTGAGCAACATAATGAGACATTTCTCTATGAAAAAAAAACAAATAGCTGGCTGTTGTGGAGCATACCTGTAGTCTCAGCTACCTTGGTGACTGAGATGGGAGGACTGCTTGAGCCCAGGAGGTTGAGGTTACAGAGGGCTGTGACCATGACACTGTGTTCTAGCTTGGGCAACAAAGCATAACCCTGTCTTGACACAAACTAACACAACCATAGGAAAGATGGGACAATAATAAAATATTTTTAAAAATTTAAATAAACAGAAAAAAACAAAATCACAATAGTAACTTATTAATAGTAACCTATCACTATTTTACATATAAAGAGAATAAATTATCCAATAAACAGACACAGCTACTATACACAATGTCATCTCCACATTTTAGGTTAAAATTAAATAGCCATTGTAATAGAATTAAAAGGTGGGAACTTTAAGAATTGATTAGGCCATAAGCAACCTAACCCTCATGAATGGATAAAGGTTCTTATCATGAGATGGGTTAATTATAACAAGAGAGGGTCTCTTATGAAAGGCAGCTGTCTCTTCCTCATGCCTTTGGCTATGTTATTATACAGAACAAGGCCTTCAACAGATGCGTGTTATATTCTTTGCCATCCCAGCCTCCAGAATCATGAGGCAAAGAAATTTTTGCTTTTCATAAAATACTTAGCCTGTGATACACTGATATAGCAACAAACAACACACTGAAACTGAGTGGTTGAGTTACTTTTTAAAAGCCCAATGATATGCTGCCTAAAAGAGACTCCCTTTTGATTTAAGGACAAGCATAGGCCGAAAGTGAAAGGATGAAAAAAGATATTCCATGAAAATGATAATCAAAGGTATGCAATGGTAGTTATTGTTAAATTATACAAAAAAGACTTCCTAGCAACATCTATCACAAGAGTCTAATGAGTTTACCATGCAATAATAAAGAGGTTAATTTGTCAAGAGGATATAGGAGTTAAAAATATGTATGATCCCAACACTGGAGCTTCTAAATATATAAAGTAAATATTCACAAAACTGTAGGGAGAAGTAGACAGAAATACAATAAAACTTTAATACCTTACTCAAAACAACAGACAGATCATTCAAACAGAAACCTACTAAGAAAACAGTGATACCACTATAGACTAAATAGATGATATACATATAACATTTCATTCAACATTATGAGATACACATTCATCTCAAAAATACATGAAATATTCTCCCAGCCTGGCAAACATGGTGAAACCTCATCTTCCTGAAAATACAGAAATTGATTGCGCTTGGTGGCGTACACCAGTAGTTCCAGCTACGAGGGAGGATGAGGCAAAAAAATCACTTGATCTGGGGAGATGGAGGTCACAGTAAGTCATGACTGCACCCATGCACTCCAGCCTAGGCAACAGAGCAAGACTGAACAACAACAACAAAAATAAGAAAATGAAAATAAAAACAAAAAAATACATAAAATATTTTTCAGGAGAAATTATACTTTGAGAAATGATAATTTCAGGAGTTGACAGTGAGTCAAGACTGCGCCCATGCACTCCAACCTAAGCAACAGAGCAAGACAGAGCAAAGAAAAAAAATTACAAAATGAAAATAAAAACAAAAAATACATAAAATATTTTTCAGGAGAAATTATACATTAAAGCAGAAATAAATAAACAGGGTTTTTCAAATTTAACAAGGTTAAAATTATGTCATTTTTATTCTGATCACAATGGCATAAAACTAGAAAAAAATAGCAAGAAGAGAGTTAGAAAACTCAAAACATGTGGCTATTAAACATCGTGCTTCTAAACAACAAATGACAGTCAAAGAAGAAAGTAGAGGGAAAATAAGAAAGCTCCCTGGGCCAGGCATGATGGCTCACACATGTAATCCAGCACTTTGGGAGGCCAAGGTGGGCGAATCATGAGATTAGGAGA
The DNA here is from genome assembly GCF_000951045.1 of Mandrillus leucophaeus. Taxonomy (NCBI): domain Eukaryota; kingdom Metazoa; phylum Chordata; class Mammalia; order Primates; family Cercopithecidae; genus Mandrillus; species Mandrillus leucophaeus. The sequence continues at coordinate 308,685 of NW_012110463.1, read as the reverse complement.
TCGAGACCATCCTGGCTAACACAGTGAAACCCCATCTGTATTAAAAATACAAAAAATTAACCAGGCGTGATGGCATGGGCCTGTAGTCCTAGTTACTGGGGAGGCTGTGGCAAGAGAATTGCTTGAACCCTGTCTCTTATACACATCTAGATGTGTATAAGAGACAGCTGCAGCCTAGGTGACAGAGTGAGACTCTGTCTCAAAAAAAAAAAAAAAAAAAATGCACCCTTATGTAAATCAAAATCAACACACAGGACCCAAAACTTCTTGGATACAACAAAAGCAGGTTTTTTTTGTTTTTGTTTTTGTTTTTGTTTTCTTTTTGAGGCTGAGTCTCACTGTGTTGCCCAGGCTGGAGTGCAGTGGCATGACCTCAGCTCACTGCAACCTCTGCCTCCCAGGTTCAAGCAATTCTCCTGCCTCAGCCTCCCAAGTAGCTGGGATCACAGGTGCCCAACACCACGTCAGGCTTTTTTGGGTTTTTTTTTTGGTATTTTAGTAGAGACAAGTTTTCACCATGTTGCCCAGACTGGTCTCGAACTCCTGAGTTCAGGTAACCCACCCATCTCAGCCTCCTAAAGTGCAAGGATTATAGGCATGAGGCACTGCACCTGACCCAGACCGGTTTTTTTTTTTTTTGTTTTTTTTTTGAGATGGAGTCTTGCTCTGTTGCTCAGGCTGGAGTGCAGTGACGGGATCTGGGCTCGCTGCAACCTCTGCCTCCCAGGGTCAAGCAATTCTCCAGTCTCAGCCTCCTGAGTAGAGTAGCTGGGACTGCAGGCACATGCCACCATGCCCAGCTAATGGAGTTTCACCATGTTGGCCAGGTTGTTTCAATATTCTTATTGAAACAGTTTACAGTGAAAATCACTAATCACCGTCCCAAAAGATCACATTTTTTGCCAACTATTTGAAGTCTACAGAAGGCTGGAGAATGCAGCAATGCCTAAGTCTGCATTTTGAAAACATGTACATATGTGTTAATACAATGTTTATTGATCTCATACTATGTGCTGCCAAGCATGCTGTGGTGTGTTGTGCTGGGAAACTCACCTGGTGTGAGTTAAACCTCAAAAAATTTTGTGAAGTAGGTATTAAATGTCCCATAATTTCTAGCAGAATTTAGATGATGATTCAGGCTTTCTGTTTGTTTGTTTTTTTTTTGAGATGGAGTTTCACTCTTGTTGGCGCAATGGTGCAATCTCAGCTCACCACAACCTCCTCCTCCCAGGTTCAAGCAATTCTCCTGCTTCAGCCTCCCAAGTAACTGGGATTACAGGTATGTGACACCATGCCCATCTAATTTTGTATTTTTAATAGAGACAGGGTTTCACCATGTTGATCAGGCTGGTCCCGAACTCCTGACCTCAGGTGATCCACCCACTTCCACCTCCCAAAGTGCTGGGATTACAGGTGTGAACCACCGTGCTCAGCCCTGTTTGTTTTCTTATCACTATAAAACCTAAATACAGACGGATAAAAGGAAAACAGAAATGAAGAGTCAAATAGAGTTCCAAAAGACTTTTAATTGTTGTGTTTAGATTTTCTTTCTCATAACATGTAGAAAAAATATTGGATTTGCAAAAGTGTAAAAGAGGTTGCTGTATGAAATGTCTCTAGAAGCACTGGTTTCAATAAGAAAGAAAGAAAGAAAGAAATTAAGCCTCCAAATTATCGGGGGAACCCACCCCCAATATTTCAATGTAGGTTCTTTCTGTTTTCCATAAGTGTTGGCCAGCTGAGAAATAAAGAGAAAGAGTACAAAGAGAGGAATTTTACAGCTGGGCCTCCAGGGGTGACATCACATATCTGTAGGACCATGATGTCCACCTGAGCCACAAAACCAGCAGGTTTTTATTAAGGGTTTCAAAAGGGGAGGGGGTGTTCGAATGGGGAGTAGGTCACAAAGATCACATGCTTCAAAGGGAAAAAAGGAGAACAAAGATCACATGCTTCTGAGGCCAATAAACATCACAAGGCAAAGAGCAAAGCAAAGATCACAAGGCAAAGGGCAAAATCAAAACTCCTGATAAAGGTCTATGTTCAGCTGTGCACGTATTGTATTGATAAACATTGAAAACAACAGAAAACAGGGTTCAAGAGCAGAGAACTGGTCTGACCTCAAATTTACCAGGGTGGGGTTTTCCAATCCTAGTAAACCTAAGGGTACTGCAGGAGACTAGGGCATATCTCAGTCCTTATCTCAACTGTGTAAAACAGACACTCCCAGAGCTGCCGTTTATAGACCTCCCCCTAGGAATGCATTTCTTTTCCTAGGGTCTAAATATTAATGTTCCTTGCTAGTAAAAGAATTTAGCAATGTCTCTCCTGCATGCATGTCCATCTATAGGCTCTCTGCAAGAAGAAAAATAGGGCTCTTTTTCTCCGACCCTGCAGGCCATCAGACCTTATGGCTATCTTCCCTTGTTCCCTAAAATCACTGTTATTCTGATCTTTTTCAAGATGCACTGATTTCATATTGTTCAAACACATATGTTTTACAATCAATTTGTACAGTTAACACAATAGCAGTCCTGAGGTGACGTACATCCTCAGCTTATGAAGATAACAGGATTAAGAGATTAAAGTAAGACAGCATAAGACATTACAAAAGTATTAATTTTGGGAACTGATAAATGTCCATATTAAAATGAAATCTTCACAATTTATGTTCCTCTGCCGCGGCTCCAGCCAGTCCCTCCGTTTGAGGTCCCTGACTTCCCACAACACCAAATAAGTAATCCTCTGCTCCCATTTATTTGTTTTTGGGTCTGGGAAAATTGTGAGATCCAGCTCTGAAGAAACACCAAGAGTTGCCACACAGAAATCCAATCTCCTCTAATCAGTCTGTAAGGGAAATTTCAGGATGAGGCCAGACCTGGACAAGGCTCAGAACAGGGTAGAGCTGGGTAGGGCCGGGGCAGGGAACTGGCCCTCAGCTTCTCATCTCTATGCTGCTGGCTTATTTTCAGTTCTCTATTCTAAGCCTGACCAACAAGAACTTGACTCCCAGAACTTTTCTGATTTGAATGATTTAAGCCTCATGCCTATCTATTTTGCATGATACAATAGCAACCAATTTATCTAAATCATGTAGGTCTTTCTAAAAAAAATTACATTGAAGCCGGGCGTGGTGGCTCATGCCTGTAATCCCAGCACTTTGGGAGGCCAAGGCAGGTGGATCACAAGGTCAGGAGTTCGAGACCAGCCTGGCCAATACAGTGAAACCCCGTCTCTATTAAAAATGCAAAAATTAGCTGGGTGTGGTTGTGGTCATCTGTAATCCCAGCTACTTGGGAGGCTGAGGCAGGAGAATTGCTTGAACCCAGGAGGCAGAGGTTGCAGTGAGCCAAGATCATGCCACTGCACTCGAGCCTGGGCAACAGAGTGAGATTTCATCTCAAATAATAATAATAATAAAATAAAGAAAAGTACGTAGAAAACTATTCTTGACAAGTGAAAAGAAATAGAAATAATAATTGTAACAACTTTTCTGTCCATGGGTGGCCCTTCAGGTACTGACATCAGAACTCACAACCACAACATACATTTAGAGTCCCAAATGAAGCCCAAGTTCTCTATACAACTCCCTTTGTTCTGATCACATTACTCTAATTTGACTCTAGATCATTGACTCTGATCCATTGACTCTAGAATAAAAATTCCTTGATGGTAGGGTCCATGACTGCCTCACCTGTTCTTCTCATGGCCAAATAAAATGGAAACAATTTGTTTACCTATCAGTTTGGGCCTCCAGACCTACTTGTTCTTCACCCAAATATCAGGAAATTGGAGCAACTCCCATTTGGACACTAAATAAGGAGATACCATCTGTGAGGGGAGAAAGAAGCCCTGGATTACTCCTTATTTTATGAGATGGGAGGAAGATTGGACTCGTCAGCCTGACCCTTGTCTGCACAGTACATCCCTAAATGTCTCAAAGACTCCTAGGTGTTAGTGAGAGGGTCTGCAGTGGCCCTTGGCAGATGTTCCAATAGTTATTCAAACAGAGGAGACTCAGGCTGACTCTGCGGGGCCAGAATAAAAAATAGAACAATCCCTGATTCTCAATCCAGATCTGATATTACCTATACCTGCTGAGTTAACTATTGGGTACAAGAACAAGAATACCCTTCTCCAGTAACACAATTCACACGTAGGAGATGTAGTTGTCTTCATGGTTCTGGACAGCTGTGGCCCTGCCTTCCCTCTGCTAAGGTGCTTCTGTACATCTATAGATTCTGCCACCAAATTTACTTTACACCAGGAGTCCCTCACACAACCACGGTGGCTCACTGTACATGATGTAAAGTCTGACCCTGTCTTGTGAATTCCAGGTGGATATCAGCCCTTATGTGTAGATTCTAGGTACCATTAACTTGGCTCTGTATTCTGAGCATTACAGTAAGGAGAGAAAAATTGGAGGAGAAATTCCAACATGAAAGCTGCTCTAGGGGGCAGAGCAAGATGGCCGAATAGGAACAGCTCCAGTCTCCAACTCCCAGCGCGAGCGACACAGAAGACCGGTGATTTCTGCATTTTCAACTGAGGTACTGGGTTCATCTCACTAGGGAATGCTGGACAATCAGTGCTGGTCAGCTGCTGCAGCCCGACCAGCGAGAGCTGAAGCAGGGGGAGGCATCTCCTCACCTGGGAAGCGCAAGGGGAAAGGGAATCCCGTTTCCTAGCCAGGGGAACTGAGACACACAACATCTGGAAAATTGGGTAACTCCCACCCCAATGCTGTGCTTTAAGCAAACAGGCACACCAGGAGATTATATCCCACACCTGGCCGGGAGGGTCCCACACCCACGGAGCCTCCCTCATTGCTAGCACAGCAGTCTGCGATCTCGCAGCAAGGCAGCAGTGAGGCTGGGGGAGGGGCGCCCGCCATTGCTGAGGCTTAAGTA
>NW_012110463.1:265413-299930 GCF_000951045.1 Mandrillus leucophaeus | reverse complement strand
GGATTGCATTGGGAGTTATACCTGACGTAAATGACGAGTTGATGGGTGCTGACGAGTTGATGGGTGCAGCACAGCAACATGGCACAAGTATACATATGTAACAAACCTGCACGTTAGGCACATGTACCCTAGAACTTAAAGTATAATAATAATAAAAACAAAAACAAAAACCAAAAAAAAAAACCAAAAAAAAATGGAGTTTACTTGAAACATCTTAAAATTAAAACAATATATTTAAATCTCATGACAACTTCAACTGAATATAAAAATTATATCTCTATATTTTCAGTTTGTAATTAATATTAAAAATTATTTTATATTGTGCATTAACATTTATGCAGGTTTTTATTCTGTTTTAAATATTCTACAGAATAGCTTTAAGAGTTGTATGCATCATCATTATGATAGTAAACATTTCTATATTTGTATATTTACATTTAATAGAGAGTGCTATTTTATATATGGTTTTATGATGCTGTCCAGTATTTTATTTTTAAATAAGATTGACTCACTTTAGCATTTTTTTTTTGTTGTTATATGCAGAGTCTCACTGGATTACTCAGCATTATCTGAAACTCCTGGTCTCTAGTGTTCTGATAGCCTTGGCCTCCTAAAATTGTAGGATTACAGTCATAAGCCATTGTGCCTGGCCCCCATGTAGCATTTTTTCATAGAGCTGTGATAGTGGTGATGAATACCCTCACCCTTTATGTTGGATTTTTTACATTTTCATCTTCTTTTTAAAGTGAAATAAATTTAAATCAAATGTTATTGGTTAGAAATTTTTTTCTTTTATTACATCAAAATTTGGAAAGTTCTCACCCTTTTTTATCTTCAAGTGACCTCTGTATTGTTTTTTCCTCATGTTCTTCTTCTAAGATTTCCTTAATGAATATTTTGATCTAATTGATGGTATCTAATAAGTTTTACATTCCATGTTTTAATTTTATTTTGCAACTTTATATTTTTGTATATAAAATGTGTATATATATATATATTTGAGGGTATGTCATGACACATCTGTTAATTGTGTTTTGATTTTTTAGTATATATTCTAATTGTGCATGCCAATATTTAACTTTGAACAATTTAAGGCATCGTGGAGCAAAATCATATATGAATTAGCCATATGTCTTTTTCCAATAGAATTATCTCTATTTGCCTGGAAAAATGTTATCCTTGTATTTTTTTATAACTTGTATATTTGTTGTGAAGGTTTGTTGTGAATGGTTTTTTAATCCTGTGTAGATGAGAAGTCATAAAATTCTTGTAATTTCAACATCCTATTAATTTGTGAATCTATATGATTTTTGTATGGGAGAAACACATTTGGATTTGAATATAATTTATTTATTTATTTATTTATTTATTTATTTATTTTTTGAGACGGAGCCTCGCTCTGTCGCCCAGGCTGGAGTGCAGTGGCACGATCTCGGCCTGCTGCAAGCTCCGCTTCTCGGGTTCACGCCATTCTCCTGCCTCAGCCTCCTGAGTAGCTGGGACTACAGGCACCCGCCACCGTGCCCGGCTAATTTTTTGTATTTTTTTAATAGAGACGGGGTTTCACTGTGGTCTCGATCTCCTGACCTTGTGATCCGCCCACCTCGGCCTCCCAAAGTGCTGGGATTAGAGGCGTGAGCCACCGCGCCCGGCTGAATATAATTTAAAACTATCATTACTATATATCTTTTAGGTATTATTGTTTATTTTTACTTGTCAATAAAATATAACAATATTTACCACAACATTTTTTAAATATTCAGTTTATCTTGACATTGTCATGCAACATATTGCTAAAACGTTTTTATCTTGTAAAGCTAAATCTTAATACATGTTAAACAACTGCCAATTTTTCCATTTTTGTGTTCTTTTTTGAGATGGAGTTTTGCTCTGTCACCCACGCTGGAGAGCAGTGGCATGATCTCAGGTCACTGCAACCTCCACCTTCCAGGTTCAAGCAATTTTAGTGCCTCAGCCTCCTGAGTAGCTGGGATTACAGGTGTCCACCACCATACCAGGCGAATTTTTGCATTTTTAGTAGACATTGGTTTTGCTATGTTGGCCAGGCTGGTTTCAAACTCCTGACCTTAGGTGATCCACCTGCCTTGGCCTACCAAAGTGCTGAAATTACAAGTGTGAGCCACCATGCTTGGCCCCAATTTTTTCTGTTTTATGGCACTTTGCAAAAACCACTCTGTTCTTTGTTTCTGAAAGTGTAACTCATTCATATATCTCATGCAATCTCTGTCTTTTTGTGGCTGGCGCATTTGATTTTGCAAAATGCCATCAATATTTATATTTATAGTTGGTAGAATATTTCCCGCTTTTTGAATACTGAATGATAGCCCAGAATTTTTTTTTCTTTCTTCTTTTTTTTTTTTCTTTTCTTTTTTTAGGCAGAGTTTTGCCATTGTTGCCCAGGCTGTAGTGCAATGGTGCGATCTTGGCTCACGGCAACCTCTGTCTCCCAGGTTCAAGCGATTCTCCTGCCTGAGCCTCCCAAGTTCCTGGGATTACAGGCATGTGTCTCCACGCCTGGCTAATTTTGTATTTTTAGTAGAGACTGGGTTTCTCCGTGTTGGTCAGGCTGGTCTCGAACTCTCAATCTCAGGTGATCCACCTGCCTCACCCTCTCAAAGTGTTGGGATTATAGACTTGAGCCACCGCACCTGGTCTCACAACTTTTATATTTCAAATTATATTTGCTGACTGATTTGGTGAAAGAAATTTGCATTGCTTTCACCTATTGGCTTACAGTAACAATGTTGCAATAATTATGAGTATGTAAATGACTCCTTATATGATCATATATGTGAAAGTTTATATATGTGCTGCATTCCATTTTATTAGTCTATTTTTTACCTTTATATTAATATCAAATTGTTTTAATTCTGTAGCTTTATAATGTATTTTGAATTGAGAACTTAAATGCCTCCAGCACTGCTTCTTTTTTTCTTTATTTTGAAGATTGTTGGGCACTTTATAGTCTCTTGGAATTCTATATACTTTTGGGGTTGCTGTTTCTATTTCTTCAAAAATGCAATGAGAAATTTGGAAAATGTTGTATTAAATATGTAAATTGCATTGAGCATGATGGACCTCTTCACAATTTAACTATTTCAACTTTTGTATAAGAGCACACTCAAGAGTGTGTTAATTTCTATATATTTGTAAATTTTTCATTTTTTTCTCATTGTTGTATACTGTCATATAATTTTGGTCATAGAAAGTAGTTCACGGAATTTTCCTTTTAAAAATGTTAGTTAGACTTCATTTGTGGCCTAAGATGTGGTCTATCAAGGGAAATGTTGTATGAGCTATTGAGAAGGGTGTGTACTCCGATGTTGTTGAGGAGTGTTCTCCATAACTCTGTTTGAAATGATTGTTTTATACTGCCTTTAAGTAATCTGTTCCCTTATTAACATTCTTTCTTGTTTTACTTTTGTTACAGAAAGTGTGGTATTAAAACATCTTTCTTTAATTTTGCTGCTTTCTTTTGTTTCTCCCATTCTGTCAGTATTAGCTTTATATGTTTAGAACTCTAATGTGACACACACACACACACACACACACACACACACAGAGAAATTTGTAATAGGCTCCCAGTTAATGAATCTATTATTTTTTGATGTTCTTCTTTGTTTCTTTGGAGTTTTAATTTCAACTATGTTTTATAAAATATTATACTTTGTGACTTAAGATGTAGCTTGTGTATGATTATTTTGACTGTTTATGCTGTCATCTGATTAATGTTTGCATGGAATGTCTACTTCCAGTCTTTTTTAATCATTAAATTTCTTTTTTGAGATGAAGTTTTGTTCTTTCACCCAGGTTGGAGCGCAGTGGCATGATCTCGGCTCACTGCAACCTTTGCCTCCTGGGTTCAATTGATTTTCCTGCCTCGGCCTTCTGAGTAGCTGGGACTACAAGCGTCTGCCACCACGCCCAGCTAATTTTTGCATTTTTAGTAGAGACAGGGTTTCGCCATGTTGGTCAGGGTGGTCTCAATCTCTTGACCTTGTGATCCACCTGCCTCGGCCTCCCGAAGTGCTGGGATTACTGGCATGAGCTACAGCGCCCAACCTCTTCTGTGTATTCACTCAAATATGTTTATGGTACTTTGGGGGTTACATATAACCTCTAAAAAATACAACAACATATTTTAGTCTGGTGAAAAAAATATGTTGCATACAAAAATTCTTTTTATTACATCTTCCCTCAAATTTGTCATTGATGTTGCTAGTTATGTCCTTTTGTGTTATATATTCATTAACAGATATTTATAATTATTTCTATGCCTTTTTCTTTCAAATTTCAAAGAATAGTGAAAAATGTTTTCTGCACCACTAGGATAATGCTCAGAAATTCTACTTTTGTTTATTTGCGTATGTTTCCCAGAAAATTATTTTTATATGATTATGTGATTGTGTGGGTTTTTTTTTTTTTCAAATCATGTTCTTTTCAGTAAAAGAAACTGTTTTCAGCACCCTTTATATGTAGGACATAAGCAGTACCAATACACTTTTTTAGAATTTGTTTACTTTGGAAAATTTTTATTTTTTTATTTGGCAGGACAGATTCACTGATGGTATTATTCTCACTTAATAGTTGTTTTTTTCACAACTTTCTTTATGACTACATCACACAGTTCCGTTATGGCCTGGAAAATGTATGTTAACTGTTCACAGATTATCTCATAAGACTATGTTTGTAAATGGCACATCACTGTTTTCTTTTAATTTTTATTTTTTGGAGACACAGCTTCGCTCTATCCTCCAGGCATCCTGGAGTATACTGGTGCGACCTCAGCTAACTGAAACCTCCACCTCCCAGGTTCAAGTGATTCTCCAGCCTCAGCCTCCTGAGTAGCTAGGATTACAGGCACACGCTTCCACACCCAGCTGAATTTTGTAGTTTTAGTAGAGACAGGGATTTGCCATGCTGGCCAGGCTGCCCTCTCTATAGGCTTTAGTTACAGTGGGAAGCAGGAAAAGCTGTGTTGGGTAAATTTAACAGACTTCTCTTTTTCCTCTTTGTGGTTTTTCACATTGTGCTCATCTGGGACACTGCACACAATTAACTCATTTATACATTTTCCACAGATGTATTTTGGTCTGTATGTTTTTGTTACATTTATATGTCTATGAAAGAATTAGGGCCTGTGGTATTTTGCGAAGCCATTTTATTTATGTAGATAGTATACATTTATAGGTAAGATTTCAAAACTATATTCATGTGAGTTTAGTAAGTGGAGTAATTTATTTTAAAAATTCTTTTCAGATGTATGTTCTCATGTTGCTCAAGACCTTTGGCCAGAGCAGGGCATGGAAGATTCTTTTCAAAAGGTAATACTGAGAAGATATGAAAAATGTGGACACCAGAATTTACAGTTAAGAAAAGGCTCTAAAAGTGTGGATGAGTTTAAGGTGCAGAAAGAAGGTTATAATGGACTTAACCAGTGTTACACAACTACCCAAAGTATTTCAATGTGGTAAATGTTTGAAAGTCTTTTATAAATTTGTAAATTCAAACAGACATAAGATAAAACACACTGGAAAGAAACCTCTGAAATGTAAAAAATGTTTCAAATCATTTGGCGTGCTTTCACACATAACCCAGCATAAAAGCATTTATACTACAGGGAAGTCCTACAAATGTAAAGAATGTGGAAAAACCTTTACTTGGTCTTCAACACTTACTAATCATAAGAAAATTCATACTGAAGAAAAACCCTACAAATGTGAAGAACATGGAAAACTTCTAATTCATCCTCAAATCTTACTACACATAAGTAACTCATATTGGAGGGAAATCTTTCAAGTGTGAAGAATGTGGCAAAACATTTAACAAATCCTCAACCCTAACCATACATAAGAGGATGCACACTGAAGAGAAACCCTACAAATGTGAAGCATGTGGCAAAGCTTTTCATCGATTCTCAAATCTTAGTGCACATAAGATAATTCATACTGGCAAGAAACCTTACAAGTGTGAAGAATGTGGCAAAGCATTTATATGGTCCTCAAGCCTTTCTGGACATAAGAAAATTCGTACTAGAGCTGGGCGTGGTGGCTCACGCCTGTAATCCCAGGAATTTGGGAGGCCAGGGCGGGTGGATCATGAGGTCAGGAGTTCGAGACCAGCCTGGCCAAGATGGTGAAACCCTGTCTACTAAAAATACAAAAAAAAAAAAATAGCCATATGTGGTGGCACATGCCTGTAGTCCCAGCCACTTGGGAGGCTGAGGCAGGAGAATCACTTGAACCTGGGAGTCAGAGGTTGCAGTGAGCCGAGATCGTGCCATTGCACTCCAGCCTGGGCGACAAGAGTGAAATTCCATCTAAAAAAAACACAAAAAGGAAAAGAAAATTCATACTAGAGAGAAACCCTACAAATATGAAGAATGTGGCAAAGCATTTAGCTGATCCTCAACCCTAACTACACGTAAGAGGATGCACACTGGAGAGAAACTCTACAAATGTGAAGAATGTGGCAAAACTTCTAGATAATCCTCAACCCTTACTGCACACAAGATGATTCATACTGGAGTGAAACCCTACAAATGTGAAGAATGTGGCAAAGCCTTTAAATGGTCCTCAAATCTAACTAAATATAAGATAATTCATATTGATGACAAACCCTACAAATGTGAAGAATGTGGCAAAGCCTTTAAGCAGTCTTCAGTCCTTACTAACCGTAAGAGAATTCATACTGGAGAGAAACCTTACAAGTGTAAAGAATGTGGCAAAGCTTTTAATTGTTACTCAAATCTCACGAAACATACAGTAGTTCATACTGGAGAGAAACCCTACAAATGTGAAGAATGTGGCAAAGCCTTTAAATGGTCCTCAAATCTAACTAAACATAAGGTAATTCACACTGAAGACAAACCCTACAAATGTGAACAATGTGGCACAACCTTTACCCAGTCTTCGATTCTTACTAACCCTAAGAGAATTCATACTGGAGAGAAACTCTGATAATATGAATAATGCGGCAAATCTTTTAACCTGTCTTCAACTTTTACTAAATATTGAGGTAGTTTATACTGGAGTAAAACTGTACAAATGTGAAGAATGTGGGAAAGCCTTTTTCTCATCCTCAGCCCTAACTACACATAAGAAAATTCATACTAGACAGCAACCCTACAAATGGAAAAAATTTGGCAAAACCTTTAACCAGTCCTCACATATTACTACAGATAAGTCACATTGGAGAAACATCTTACAAGTGTGATAATATGGAAAGCCTATAAAAAGTCCTCAATTCTTAGCAGGCATAAGATTATTCATATGGGAGAGAAACTCTACAAACCTGAAAGATGTGACAATGCTTTTGACAACACCTCAAACTTTTCTAAACATAAAAACATATTGCTGACAAATTCTAGAAATGTGAAGCATATGACAAAGCCTTTAAATGATTGTCACACTTGATTATAGGTAAGATAATTCATACTGAGAAAATTGACAGTGTGAACAATGTGGCCAAGCTTCTAACCAATACTCACATCTTACTGCACAGTAAAGCATTTATACTTGAGAACCAATGTACAAATATAGACAAAGTAAAAAAACAATTAATACCTGCTCACATCTTACTCAAAATCAGAGTTCATACTAAATAAAGCATTAAAAGTCTAATTACTGTCAAAAGATCTATCAGAAAGTGTCTATAAAGTGCAGAAGAGTATTTGTTTTGTAAAATCATTACCAATATGAAGCGCGCTGTAATACCTTTGCTTGTATCACAGATCATATTGTACACATTTTGTACTAGAGGAAAATCTTGAGGCAGTTGTTAAAATTTTATTCAACGTCAAGGAGTTTATACTGAAGAAAACTCTGCCAATGTAATAAATTTGGAAAAACATTTTTTCAAAAACTGTAAATTATAAAACACCAAAGAGTTTATACTAAAATATATTTTTACAGATGCATTAAATATGAAAGATGTTCAATCCAAAATTAGTTCTATCCAAATATCAGGGAATAATTTACAGTAGAAATATCTAGGGCACTCAAACTTTAGACACTACACTAAATCAGAATGCTGAGTATAAAAAATAATACAAACTAAAGTTCATGTAAACATTATTTGTATGTAACTTTTTAAAAAAGAATATTTTTGGAGAGTTATAATTACATCAATTATACTTCTTGTGAAAAGATGGAATTTTTAAAAAGTGAATAATAATGGAATTAATGTCTTAAATTACTTCATGCTGTTTCATCATTCCTGGTGTATTCACATGTGAAAACATGTGACTAATTGTTGCTGCGTAAAAGATACAATTCTTTTTTTTATGTAGGTGTTATTTATGACCTTTTCTATGGAAGGGTAAGGACATTAAAATGTAAGGTGCATGATGAAAATTTAAGTAGAGAGGTTCCTTGTTGTTAACTTATAATACTGAGCAATGCGTGAGGCAGGTGTCCAGAGTAATCTGCATTATTAGGAAAGAAAAACATTTTTAAATTTTGTTTAAGTTAGTATGTTATCTTATTAATTGTACTTTCATGGAATAATATGCAGTATATTTTTAAATTATAAATTTTATGTCAACTTAACTTTCCAATTAAACATTTTTAACAGTTTAAATACTATCATGAATTCATTGAAGTGTTCTGCCACTAACTTTAACCTATTCCACCTTACTCAAGGATGTAGGTAAAAGATGGTAACAATATATTATTTGGTAAGATAATGGACTGAAATCTCTACTAGTCTTTATTGCCAGTGGCTTTAAATTGCCAATAAGTTGCAGAACACTGTTCTTATAGGTGAAATTTTTATTCTTATTTTCACATTCAAATTTATTCTTTATTTTTGTGGATACATAATATGTGTATATGCTTATGCCATATATGGCATATATTGATACAGGCATGCAATGTATAATAATCATATTAGAGGAAAATATGTACCATTACCAGTAGCATTTATTTTTTCTATTGCAAGCAATTCAGTTCTACAATTTTAGTTATTTTTAATTGTACAATTAAATTGTTATTGACTACAGGATCATTTTTATGGTCATAATGAAAATTATATAGAAACATAAGTAAAATCCATGCATTTCTGAGTCCTAAATAAATATTTTTTAAAATTTTAATATATTTTTCTTTGAACATGTGGCCTCTGCCTGCATGCACATATGGACTGTTAGTATTGATTTACATAGAGTTAAATATACCTATTAGTCTAAAGATAAATCTTAGGTGTAAATAAATTTTGGAGTAAATGTGTTTGTGTTATCGTAAGTTCGAAACTATTTTTACCAGAAAAAAAATATTGGAACAAAATAAATCATATTAAGGAGGTGTCTAATTTACTAGAAAAAAAATTTCAAAACTGCTGAAAGCAAATCTATGTTCTCTGCTTTGTATTGAATTTATTACCATATAATCCTTGGCTTATGCTTCAGAATCTCCCCATGAAAATTCTCTGTTTTAAGTTGACTGTTACTCATGTTAGACCCATAATTTTCTTTTTGTTTGTTTGTTTAATAGTTTTTGTCTTGTTTTGTTTTTGTTTTGAGACAGATCTTGCTCTATAGCCTAGGCTGGAGTGCAATGGTGCTATCTTGGCTCACTGCAACCTTGGCCTGTCAGTTTCAAGCAATTCTTCTACCTCAGCCTCCCAGGTAGCTGGGATTACAGGTGCCTGCCACCATGCCTAGCTAATTTTTGTGTTTTTAGTAGAGACAGGGTTGGTCAGGTTGGTCTCAAACTACTGACCTCAGGTGATTCACCCACCTTGGCCTCCTAAAGTGCTGGGATTACAGGCGTGAGCCACCGTGCCCAGCCTGTGTAATAGTTTATGAAGTATTCATTATGTGAGCTAGTCTGTAATTATAAGAATAATTTCTAAAAAAATTTCATTGTTCCATAATTTAATGGGGTACAAGTGATACTTGGTTAGATGAGTAAGTTCTTTAGTGGTGATTTGTGAGATCCCGACGGACCCATCAGCTGAGCAGTATACACTGTACCATATATGTTGTCTTCTATCCTTCCTTTTTCCCTCTCTTCCTGCCAAGTCCCCAAAGTCTATTTATCATTCTTATGCCTTTACGTCCTCATAGCTTACCTCCCACATATCAGCGAGGACATACACTGTTTGGTTTTCCATTCCTCAGTTACTTCACTTAGAATAATAGTCTCCAATCTCATCCAGGTCATTGCAAATGCTGTTAATTCATTCCTTTTTGTGGTTGAGTAGTATCCCAACATACACACACACACACACACACACACACACACACACACACACATATATACACATGCATATACACACCACACCTTAGCTACTTGTTGATTGATGGGCTTTTTGTTTGGTTCCACGATTTTGAAGTTGTGAATTGTACTCCTAGAAACATGAATGTTTAAATATATTTTTCATATAATCAGTGTTTGGGTTTATTTTGGGGTTCTCTGTTTCATTGTTCTATGTTTCAAATAATGACTTCTTTTCCTGTGGGTAGAACCCAGTGGTGGGATTAAATGGTAGTTCTGCTTTTAGTTCTTTAAGGAATCTCTACACTCTTTTCTATAGTGGCTGTACTAGTTTACATCCCCACCAGGAGTGTAGAAGTGTTTCCTGATTGTCGCATCCACACCAACATCTACAGTTTATTGATCTTTTGATTATAGCCATTCTTGCAGGAATAAGGTGGTATTGCATTGTGGTTTTGATTTGCATTTCCCTGATCATTAGTGATGTTGAACTTTTTAAAATATATGTTTGTTGGTGATTTGTATATCTTCTTTTGAGAACTGTCTAATCAAGAGCCCACTTTTGTATGGGATTTTCTTGTTTCTTACTGAGTTGTTTGAGTTCATTGTAGATTCTGGATATTAGTCCTTTGTCATATGTATAGATTGTTAAGATTTTCTCCCATACTGTGAGTTGTCTGTTTGCTCTGCTGACTGTTCCTTTTGCCATGAAAATATCTTTAATTTAATTAGGTCTTAGGTATTTATCTTTGTTTTTACTGCATTTGCTTTTGGGTTTTTGTAATGAAATTTCTCCCTAGCCATTGCCTAGAAGGGTTTTTCCAATGTTGTCTTCCAAAATTTATACAGTTTCAGGTCTTAGATTGAAGTTCTTAATTCATCTTAAGTTGATATTTGTATAAGGTGAGAGATGAGGATCCAATTTTATTCTCCTACATGTGGCTAACCAATTATTCCAGCACCATTTGTTGAAAAGGGTGTTCTTTCCCCACTTTATGTTTTTGTTTGCTTTGTTAAAGATCAGTTGGCTGTAACTATTTGGGTTTATTTCTGGGTTCTCTGTTCCACTGGTCTATGTGCCTATTTTTATACCAGTACTATGCTGTTTTGGTGACTATGACTTTATAGTATAGTTTGAAATCAGGTAGTGTGGTGCCTCCAGATTTTTTCTTTTTGTTTAGCCTTTCTCTGGCTATGTGGGTTCCATATGAATGTTAGAATTGTTTTTTCTAACTCTGTTTTTCTAACTCACTATCTTCAGAATGTTGGTGGTATTTTGATGGGGATTGTGTTGAATTTGCAGATTCCTTTTTGGCAGTATGGTCATTTTCACAATATTGATTCTACTTATCCATGAGCATGGGATGTGTTTCCATTTGTCTCATCTGTGATTTCTTTCAACAGTGTTTTGTGGTTTTCCTTGTAGAATTCTTTCGAGTCCTTCATTAGGTATGTTCCTAAGTATTTTATTTTTGTTGAGCTATTGTAAAAGGGGTGAGTTCATGATTTAATTCTCTGTTTGGTTGCTGTTGGTGAATAAAAGGGCTACTTATTTGTGTAGGTTAATCTTGTATCCAGAAACCTTACTGAATTCTTTTATCAGTTCTAGGAGCTTTCTGGAGGAGTCCTTAGGGTTTTCAAGGTAAATGATTATATCATCAGCAAACAGGGACAGTTTGACCTTTTGTTTACTGATTTGAATATCCTTTATTTCTTGTCTTATTGCTCAGGCTAGGACTTCCAGGATTGTGTTGAAAAGGAGTAGTGAGAGTGGGCATCCTTCTCTTGTTGCTGTTCTCAGAGGGAATGCCTTCAACTTTTCCCCATTCAGTATTATGTTGGCTGTGGGTTTGTCATAGATAGCTTTTATTATGTTAAGCTGTGTCCCTTGCATGCCAACTTTGCTGAGAGTTTTAATCTTAAAGGGATGCTGGATTTTGTCAAATGCTTTTTCTGAATCTATTGAGATGATCATGTGATTTTTGTTTTAAATTCTATTTATGTGGTGTATCACACTACTTTTCACCTGTGTATGTTAAACCATCCCTGCATCCCTGGTATGTAATCCACTTGAACACAGTGAATTATCTTTTTGACATGTTGTTGGATTTAATTAGCTAACGTTTTGTTAAGGATTTTAACATCAATGTTTATCAAAGATATTGGTCTGTAGTTTTCTTTTTTGGTTGTGTCTTTTCCTGGTTTTGGTATCAGGGTGATGCTGGCTTCATAGAATGAATTGGAGACATTTCCTTCTTTCTGTATCTTATGGAATAGTGTCAAAAGTATTGGTACCAATTCTTTGAATATCTGGTAGAATTCTTTTGTGAACCCGTCTGGTCCTGGACTTATTTTTTGTTAGTGGTTTTTAAATTACCATTTTCATCTCACTACTTGTTATTGGTCTGTTCAGGGTATGTAATTCTTCCTGATTTAAGCTAGAAGAGTTGTATTTTTCCAGGAATTTAAGTATCTCTTCTAGGTTTTCTAGTTTTTCGTAAAGGTGTTTATACCAGCCTTGAATGAATTTTTGTGTTTCAGTGGTGTCAGTTATAATATCTCCTGTTTCATTTCTTAGAGAGGTTATTTGGATTTTCTCCTTTTTTGTCTTTCTTAATCTTGCTAATGGTCTATCAATTTTATTTATTTTTCCTAAGGAGAAGCTTTTTGTTTCATTTACCTTTTGTATTTTTTTTTGTTTCAATTTCATTTAATTCTCTTCTGATCTTGGTTATTTCCGTTTTTTCTGCTGGGTTTGGGTTTGGTTTGTTCTTGTTTCTCATTTCTCTAGTTTCTTGAGGTATGACCTTAGATTGTCTGTTTCTGCTCTTTCAGACTTTCTGATGTAGGCATTTAGGACTATGAACTTTCCTTTTAGCACCACCTTTCCTGTATCCCAGAGGTTTTGATAGGTTGTGCCATTATTGTCATTCAGTTAGAAAAATTTTTAATTTCCATATTGATTTTGTTTTTGCCCCAGTGCTCATTCAGGAGCAGGTTACTGAATTTCCATGTTTTTGCATGGTTTTGAAAGTTTCTTTGCGTGTTGATTTCCAGTTTTATTCCACAGCAGTCTGAGACAGTGCTTGAAATAATTTTGATTTTCTTAAATTTATTGAGACTTGTTTTATGACCTATCATATGATCTATCTTGGAGAAAGTTCCATGTGCTGTTGAGCAGAATGTGTGTTCCCTGGTTGTTGGATGAAATGTTTTGTGTATATCTGTTAAGTCCAGTTTTTCCAGGGCATAGTTGAATCCATTGTTTCTTTGTTGATTTTCTGTCTTGATGACCTGTGTAGTGCTGTCAGTGGAGTATTGAAGTCTCCCACTATTATGATCTTGGTGTCTATCTCATTTCTTTGGTCTGTAAGTAATTGTTTTATACATTTTGGAGCTCCAGTGTGATGTTTATATATTTAGGATTGCATATATGTTTAGGATTGTGATGTTTTCCTGTTGGATCAGGTCATTTACCATTATATAATGTCCTTCTTTGTCTCTTTTAACCACAGTTGCTTTAAAGTTTGTTTTGTGTGATATAAGCATATCTACCCCTGCTTACATTTGGTGTCCATCTGCATGAAATGCCTTTTTACACACCTTTACTTTATTTGAGTCTTCATGTTAGGTGAGTCTCCTGAAGATGGCAGATAGTTGGTGAGTTCTTATCCATTCTGCAGTTCTGTGTCTTTTAAGTGGAGCATTTAGGCCATTTACATTCAATGTTAGTATTGAAATGTGAGGTACCATTGCATTCATCATGATCTTTGTTGCCTGCATACTTTGGTTAGGTTTTTTTCGTTGTTCGTTTTTTTGCTGTTGTTGTTTGGGGATGGAGTCTTGCTCTGTCACCCATGGTGGAGTGCAGTGGCTCGATCTTGACTCATTGCAATATCTGTCTTCCAGGTTCAAGTGATTCTCCTGCCTCAGCCTCCTGAGTAGCTGGTACTACAGGTGTCCACCCCTACATCTGGCTAATTTTTGTGTATTTAGTAGAGACAGGGTTTCACCATATCAGACAGGGTGGTCTCGAACTCCTGACCTTGTGATCCACCCACCTTGGCCTCCCAAAGTGTTTACTGGGATTACAGGCATGAGCCACTGCATCTGGTATTTTTTTTTAACTTGTATTTTTATTTTATAAGTCTTGTTTGATTTATGCTTTAAAGAGTTTCTGGGCCAGGCACGGTGGCTTACTCCTATAATGTCAGTACTTTGGGAGGCTAAGGCGGGTGGATCACCTGAGGTCAGGAGTTTGAGACCAGCCTGATCAACATAGAGTTACTCCCTCTCTATTAAAAATAAAACTGTTTCTTTCCTTCATATATGATGCTTAGTTTCACTGGATGCAAAGTTCTTGGCACATAATTGTTTTGTTTGAGGAGGCTGAAGATGGGGCTCCAATCACTTCTAGTTTGTATGGTTTCTCCTGAGAAGTCTGCTGTTAATCTGGTAGGTTTTCCTTTACAGGTTACCTGGTGCTTCTGTCTCACAACTCTTAAGATTCTTTCCTTTGTCTTTACTTTGGATAAGCGATGACAATGTGCTTAAGCGAAGATCTTTTTGCAATGAATTTTCCAGGTGTTCTTTGTGCTTCTTGTATTTCTTGTCTAGGTCCCTAGCAAGGCCAGAGAAGTTTGCCTTGATTATTCCCTCAAATATGTTTTCCTTGCTTTTCGAATTGTCTTCTTTCTCAGGAACACCAATTATTCTTGGGTTTGGTCATTTAACATAATTCCAGACTTCTTGGAAGCTTTGTTCATATTTTCTTATTCTTTTTTCTTTGCCTTTGTTGGATTTAGTTAATTCAAATATCTTGTCTTTGAGCTCTGAATTTCTTTCTTCTATTTGGTAACTTGTACTGCTGAGACTTTCCAGAGCATTTTGTATTTCTAAAAGTCTGTGCAAAGTTTCTTGTATTTTTGATTTTTTTTTTCTTTAAGCTATATATTTTGTTGAATATTTCTTCCTTCACTTGTATGATTTTTTTTTTTTAATTTTGTTACACTGGGCTTCACTTTTCTCTTGTCCCTCCCTGATTAGCCTAAGAACTAACCTCCTGAATTCTTTTCTTAGATAAATCAGGGATTTCTTCTTGGTTTTGATTCATTGCTGGTGAACTAGTGTGATTTTGGTGGGGGGGGGGGTTGTTGACAAACCTCCTTTTGTCATATGACCTGGTTTGCTTTTCTGGTTCCTTCTCATTTGGGTAAGCTCTTTCAGCAGGAAGGTCTAGGGCTGAAAACTGTTGTTCAGATTTTTTTTTATCCCATAGGATGTTCCCTTGATGTAGTACTCTCCTCCTTTTCCTGTGGATGTGGTTTCCTGTGAGCTGAACTGCAGTGATTGGTTGTCTCTCTTCTGGGTCTAGCCACCCAGTGAGTCTTCCCAGCTCCAGGCTGATACTTGGGGTTGTCTGCACAAAGTCCTGTGATGTGAACCATTTATGGGTCTCTCAGCCATGGATACCAGTGCCTGTTTTGGTGGAGGTGGCTAAGGGTGCAATGGATTCCATGGGTGTGGCTAAGGGTGCAATGGATTCCATGGGTGTCCTTAGCTTTGGTGATTTAATGCTTTATTTTTGTACTGGTAGACCTCCTGCCAGGAGATAGCACTTTTCAGAAAGCATCAGCTGTAGTAGTGTTGAAAGGGACCAGCAGTGGGTGGGGCCCTAAGACTCCCAAGATTATATGTCCTTTGTCTTCTGCTACCATGGTGTGTAGGGAAGGACCATTGGGTGCAGGAGGTGCTAGGTGTGTCTGAGTTCAGAGTCTCCTTGGGTGGTTGTTGCTGCAGCTGCTGTGGTGGATGGGGGTGAGATTCCCAGGTCACTGGAGTTGTGAAACTAGGAGGATTATGGCTGTCTCTGCTGAGTCATGCAGGATGTCAGGGAAGTGGGGGAAACCTGGCAGTCACAGGACTCACTCAGCTTCCATGCAAACCAAAGGGCTGGTCTCACTCTCACTGTGCCCTTCATAACAGCCCTGAGTCTATTTCCAGGTGGAGGGAGAGTTGGGCTTGAAAATTTCCCCAGGTTTTCTGTCTCCCAGCTGCGGGAAAAAAAGGACTTAAGTTCTTCCATGCCTGTGAAGTCTTCAAGCCAGATTCATGCCTTCGCCCGAGTTCTGGTCAGAAGGCTTCTTGCCCCATTCAAATTGTTACAAAGTTCAGCTAGGGAAGCCCTTCTCCCCTTGAAAGTTTTACCCCCTGCTCCTCTGTCCTCCCCTCGATGGATCCCTGTGGTGCCAGGCAGGAATGGGCTCCTTGGTGATTCAGCGAGCTCCCAGGGCCTTCCTGTTGCCTCCTGCGCCCCTGTATTTCACTCAGCTTGGTTCTCTAACTTGATGCAGCTCCAGGTAGTTAGAAACTTCTCCCACAAACAGACTTTCAGTTTCTCCAGTGGGGTTGTGTGTTTAGGAGAGGAAGGCCTCCCTTTCCCATTTCTGCAGTTGTGGCACTCTCAGTATTTGGGGTGTCTCCAGGGTCCTGCAGGAGCAGTCTGCTTCCTTCAGAAGGTCTGTTCTAATGCCTTTAATGACACCTTCTCAAGATGAAGGTGGTGATTTGTTCAGATAATCTCTCCTGAGAAGGAATCAGAGAAGAGAGGAAAAAATGGTTGATTGTCAGATAAGTGTGTCCCAGGTCAAAATTGTGTCCACATTTTCTTCTAGAATGTCATGTATTTAGAATTGCAATCATTCACATTTCTACTTCTGATGCTTTTGCCTAACAAGATTATTTCAACTACCTTTTCTCTTTTCTTCTCATGACAGTGAAAGGATTTCATTAATGGGGATGGTGCTGGGTCCTCAGTTATCAGTGAGGGAGAAAACCGCACCTTTTAGGTTCCATCAGAATGCTCCATGAACTCTATGAAGAACATAATTTTTAAATGCACACTTAAAAAGAATGGAATTAGTAGCCTGGAATAATTTAGAAAGATATGTAAGGGAATGAATTCAAATAAATTTGCCTTCCAGAATGCTAAAGAGAGAGTATTTAAATACACTATTAGAAATTACAAAACATGGGCAACATATGTGGCTTGAACTTTACATAAAACACTTTTTCATGATTAGATTCAGATTATAATTTATGGTTTTTGGGTCAGTAGTCTCACAGATGTTTTGTTGCGTCTGCCTATATGTATCAGCACCTGATACCAATCTGTCCCATTAATTTTGTTCACTTGGTTAACGTGTTTTGTGAATAAATTCTTCACTACAATGTTTCTTTTTAAAATCTGTATTATTAGTAGGTATTTTGGAGAGTTAACTAATGTGCATAAACAATCACATTTAATCTGAAAGCTCCCCTGTCGTGCCAGGTGTCACGTTCCAGTCTAATTTGAGGTCTAACAGGAGTGGTGGGTAAGTGGTGGGTTGCTGGAAAAACAATCAAGGAACTGTGGGAAGTTTTGAGATGGCTTTTTTTCTTTCTAGGCACAAGCCTAAGCATGAGCCCTGTGTATAGGGTGAGCAGTTTTACTCTCCCTCTCCCTCCTGTCCACCCGTCTCTGTACTCCTTACACTCAATAGTGGCTCAGAGCCAAGTATGAGCTTACACGGCCAGGTTACATAATGAGCAGAATTGTGCACCTGCACTCCAAACTAACTGAGTCATGCTGAACCAGATGTTTACCATGGCCTATTCTTGACCACAGAACATCCATTTTTCTTATACTCTTTCTCTTAATGGTTTCTCTTTGTTTATACCTTGCTTTGGAAAATGAAAGCTGTCATCTTTGTTTACTGGTCATATACACTGGGATAAAACCCAGGTTCTATCACCTACTAGATGTTTTACAAAGTATTTTTCTTAAGCTAGTAACATTGACATCAGTGGTGAGTTTGTTAGCAATACCGTAACTCAGGTCTCATCCCAGATCTCTTGAATTAGAATATGTACTTTAATAAAATCTCCAGTTTATTGATGTATGCATTAAAATTTGAGAGGTACCTTCTAACTTACTGTAACTTCTCCATATGAGAACAGGACACAACTTACTCTGTATAATGTATATATGGAATTCAAAACTGTATATGCTTGTGTTTATGCCATAAATTTTATGCTGTATCATTCAGGAAACGATAGTACCTACACTGGTTTTGTGGCTCTTGTTTCATCCTCTTTCCTCAGAATGAAGGAATGCATTAGAGAATCTTTCTCTATTGAACAATATTTTACTGGATAATGCCAGTCTCTTAAGTAAAACAGAGGCAGTTCTCTTAACTCTCAAACACTTAGAGTAAAATTAACAATTCTGCCTATGGCCACTTGCTAAGTATGTGTGGGTGTTTGGATTTATTTTAGGAGATGTTAACTTTCAAGGCTGTGGCCATAGAATTCTCTCAGGAGGTATGGAAATGTCTGAATACTGCTAAGTGAAATTTGTAGAGATGTAATGTTAGAGAACCATCGAAAACTGGTCTCTCTGACAATAAAATTTCCCCAGATTTTCTAATATACCCTAAGGCTTCTGTTTTCTCCCTTTGTAGAATAATTTTGGGAGTTTTCCCTCTGCATAAATTATTTTTAGATCAACACTTTTAAGGAAAACTTGAAGGTTTATTGGAATAAAAAAGAAAATCTTCAAGATGTTTTAACAGGAACCTTCCCCTTTCTTGAGCTAATCTGTATTCCTCACTCTAGATTAATAGTAATTCTAGAAATTCAGTGGCACTAAATATTCTTGCCCAAATATTAAAATTCAATATCCAGCACCAATTTTAAATTCAATAATGTTGGATAGTAGAGCTAAGGACCTAGAAATGTAAAATATGTTCTAAATATTCTAAACTTTCTATCAGAAAACAGTATTTTGGAATTAAATTTTTAGAATCTTTCATAACATTTTCTCCTCTCTACTGAACATGGTACAAGATTGGTAACTGTAGAATCTCAGTAAGTTATGTTACTTTTTTCTAACAAAACAGGCCTTGCTTTCTCTAAACCTGATCTGATCTCCTGTCTTGAGCAAATAAAAGAGCCGTGCAATGTGAAGAGACATGAGACAGTAGTCAAATACGCAGACAAGTAAGCATGAATGAAGCAGATAACACAGACGAGAGGTACAAAGGTCAAAAAGAATGGCAGACCTTAAAATGTGGTATGGGATGCTCTGCTTCAATGGAAAGATTTCCTAAAAAGCCATTTTTTATTCCGTAGCTTTTATATAGGAGCATCTTTTGTCCCATACCGTTAAATTCTCTATGGACTCTACTTGCTATTTAGTGATTTTTCCTTGAAGGTACCGTGAGAGCTAAAGTCCTCTTTATGGTTTATACTGCATGATATGCCTACTCTTCCATTGCTTCAAGGGGAATGTAAGAATATCTCTGAGTATTTTGAGGAACTGCATGTTAGATTATTTCTGAAGTTTTCTTTTTCCATCATATCTGAAATGTGTGAGAGCAGTGATGACATTAAGATTTGTTTCAGAAATCTCAGGAACATCAATGACAGATGTTACTTGCTATTTCTTTCTCTTCTTTTTTCTTTTTTCTTTTCTTTTCTTTACTCTTCTTCTCTTTCCTTTTTTTTTTTTTTTTTGGAGGCAGAGTTTTGCTCTTTTTGCCCAGGCTGGAGTACAATGGCTTGATCTCAGCTCACCGCCATCTTCTCCTCCTGGGTTCAAGCGATTCTCCTGTGGATTCAAGAGATTCTCCTGCTTCCATCTCCGGAATAGCTGGGATTACAGGCATGCACCACCACCACCAACTAATTTTGTATTTTCGGTAGAGATGGTGTTTCCCTATGTTGGTCAGGCTGGTCTAGAATTCCCGCACTTAGGTGATCCTCCCACCTTGGCATCTAAAAGTGTTGGGATGACAGGCATGAGCCACCATGCCCACTTTCCATTTTTTGTTTTTGATATTAGTAATTTTTAACAGATTTGAAGTGATAGCTCATCATTGTTTTCATTTGCAGTTGCCTATTTGTAGGTGACATTAGGTATCATTTTCATATAATAAACTATTTTTCTTTGAGTAGATGCCAAATGATGAGGTTTCTGAATCAAATGGTAGTTTTATATTTAGTTATTTGAGATTGAGCATTTTTTCATACGCGTGTTGGCTATTTGTATGTCTTCACTGAAAAATGCTTAGTAGTATTATTTGCTCATTTTTCAATAGGATTTCTTATTATGATATTTTTGAATTGTTTGAGTTATTTGTAAATTCTCAATATTAGTTTCATGTTGGCCCATAGTTTGCAAATACACTCTTTTTATTCTGTAGGTTGCCTATTTACCCTGTTGATTTTTTTTTTTTTTGCTATGCAAAAATTCATTTGTTTGAGTCCCATTTGTCCATTTTTTAATAATAATATAATAATAATATAATAATAATAGTTTTCTTTGTTGTGTCCTTGGCTAGTTTTGGTATCAGGGTGATACTGACCTCAGAGTGACTTGGGAAGAATTTCATTATCCTCAATTTTTGGGAAGAGTTTAAGGAGGATTATTATTCTTTTTATATTTGGTAGAATTTAGCTGTGCATTTTTCTAGTCCTGAGCTTTTCTTTGTTGAGATTTTTTTATTACTGACTCAATCATGCTACTCATTATTGGTTTGTTCAGGTACTGTATTTCTTCCTGGCTCTATCTTGGGAGGTTGTATGTTTTCATGAATTTATTCATTCTTTTTAGGTTTTCAGGTTTATTAGTGTCTAGTTGTTTATAATAGTTTCTAGTGATCTTTTGTATTACTATTGTATCCACTGTAATGTCTCCTTTATATCTGATTTTATTTAGATTTCTATTCTGTTTGTGGTTAATCTACCTAGCAATTTACCCTTTTCGTCTTTTTGGAAAACCAACTCTTTATTCTCTTGATCATTTTTATTGTTTTTCATCTTTATTTCATTTGGTTCTGTTCTGATTTTTGTTATTTTTTCTTCTAACTTGGAATTTTGTTTGTTATTAATTTTCTAGTTCCTTGAAGTGTGTGTGATGTCAGGTGCTTAATATGTAAGCTTTCTACTTTTTTGATGCAGGTATTTAGGCTGTAAACTGCCTTTTTAGTGTATATTCTCTTTATCTCACAGGTTTTATTATATTGTGTTTCTCTTTCCATCTTTTTTCCCATGTATTTTTAATTTTTATCTTAATTTTCTTTTTGAGATGGGTTTTAATCTGTTATGCATGTTGAAGAGCAGTAGAACAATGTTGGCTCACTGCAACCTCCACATTCCAGGCACAAGCCATCTTTTTATCTCAACCTGCTGAGTGGCTAGGACCACAGGTGCGCATCATTACACCTAGCTATTTTTTTTTATATTTTTTGTAGAGATACAGTTTTGGCATGTTGCCCAGGCTAGTGTCAAAGTACTGACCTCAGCTGATTCACCTGCCTCAGCCTCCCAAAGTGCTGGGATTACAGAGGTGAGCCACCATCCTTGGCTGGCCATCTTAATTACTTCATTTATGGTGACTGTTAGGAGCATATTGCTTTAATTCTTTGTAAATTTATAGTTTCTGAAATTTCTCTTGATATTGATTTGTAGTTTTATTCTACCGTGGTCTAAGTAAGTAGTTGATATAATTTTGGTTTTTGGGGGTACTTCGTTGATTTGCCAACTTTCCTATCTCAATGGTTTCTCTAATGCCATGAGGAGAATGTTGAACTTCCGCACTCTTCTTGTGTGACTGTCTATCTCTTTTTATAGGTTTAACAATATTTCTTTTTAAAATCTGGGTGCTTTGATGTTGGGCGCATATATATTTAGAATTGTTATATCTTCTTGCTCAAATAATTTCTTTACTATTGGATGATGACCTTCTTTATCCTTGTTGTCACCACTTTTTATTTACTCTGTTTTGTTTGAGATAAGTATAGATACTCCTGTTTGCTTTTAGTTTCTGTTTGTATTAATATCTTCCCCCCTTTACTTTTAATTTATATGTGTTTTACAAGTAAGGTGGATTCTTGTAGGCGACATAGAGTTGGATCATTTTTTTCTTATTCATTTCATGAATCTATACATTACAATGAATAATTTTTATATTCAAGGTTAATATTAATACGTAAGTTATTGTTGCTGTCATAATATTAAATATTTTCTTGTCTTTTTTTCTTTTTATCTATCTTTGTGGTTTAACAAATTTCTGTCATGTTGTGATTTGATTTATTTTTTCTCTTTTGTTTTATAATACTTGTTAGCTTTATGCTTTTATATTTTTTAATGATGGTGAATATCAGTCTTTTGTCATTATATTAGAAATTCCTGGAACATCTTTTGCAGGACCAGTCTATTGGTAGTTAGTTTCACCAGCACTCATATCTAACAACTCCTTCCTCTTGCATTTTCCTTACAGCTCTTTCTCTTCAAACTTCTTTAACATGTCTTAGCTTAGTTGTTCTGCTTGATTTTCTGAAAGAAGAAGCTACTCTGGATAAGGTGGAGGATAGTTAAGGGCTGTTTTAGTAAGTGCTGTTTTTATGAGCCTCTGCACCAACCCATGGATGCGTAGTGTGACACAGCATCCAACAAGAATAAGTACACCCATTATGGCTGCGAGGGAAGTAAGAATTGAGGCTATTATTCTTTTCCATTTACCGAACCACATTTCTAGCCATCCTGTAAAGGGGTCATTTACCCCTGAGTTGTTGGCTAACCTATTGGACAGAGCAGTCAGACCCTGCAATGCCTTTGTTATACTTTCATCAGGGGCAGTGTTGTTTGGGATGAAGGTAAAACATTGAGTTTTAATTATGACACAAACTCCTCTTTTTTCTGCTAATACCATGTCTAGGGCTATCCTATTTTTCCCAAGTCATCTGGCTAGTAGCCCCTAATTCCTCAGCTATTCCTTTATCAGCCTCTCCAGTGTAGTTAATAGATTGATGTTGGTTGTAGTAGATGTAGTTTACCCAATTTAAATTTTATTAATTGTCACCCACCAAAATATTGACTCAAATCCTGGAGCTATTTGATTTTGAGCTTTAAATTGATGTGGTATTCCTTATAGGACTCTAATTGTGTCTAAATAGACGTGAGAGTCAAAAGACCTGTAAGGGGCTGCTTTTGCTTTACGATGTCTTATTTTTCCTTTCTCTGGTTGATGAAATGCCAGGGTGAAAGGGATAGCCAATTAGACTAAAGCATAAGTGCCACTTTAATTACTCGGCAGAGTGTTCAGTAAAGGTCCACCATAATACCACTACACATCTGCTCGGGGATGAATAAGGGCTGACCAATTGGTAAGCTTTTGAAAATTTTTAAGCTTACTGCATTCCTTCAGGTCTCCAAGGAACTCTAACTTCTCTACCTGTCATGAAAGACACGAAGGGAACTTAGTGTTTGGAGACAGAAACTGGATTGCCCTCAGGAGCTGACCTGCAGGGTGTCGAACTTCAGGATATAGCTGAGAGAGAGCTTGACACAACTTGTTACCCCAGGCTGTAGAATCCTGGAAAAGAGCTACCGTGCAGCCCATGCCCAGTTAACTGGAGGACCACCCTAGTGGAAAGGGGACAATCTGGGCCTCCAGCCTGCCATGTGCACAAGCATAACAATTGCCTTTGTTTAACCTGCTGACAGAATATTTAATATGGCATTTACATCTTTATACCCTGTTTCAATGGCTGTGGTTTGCCTTAGGCCTCCTATTTTTACTACTGAAACCTTGCTTTTGTCATTTAGCATGAGGCGAGTCATAGTTTGATTTCCTAGGTTTGGTAAAGGGGCAGCTGTAGGAGGTGGAGGTGGGAGAACAAAGCACACGTTAAAGAAGCCTATAGGATCCTTTCCAGTGACCTCTGCTCCTTAACCATAGAAGCGCTCTAAAGTGAGGTTAGAGTTACTAGTGGTAGGAATAGTAATGGATATAAGCATTGGGTAAGGGAAGAAAAGGAAAAGATAGATAAACTAAGCTTTCCTTAGCTTTAATTTGGTAGGGCTTGATCCAGGAACAATGGGCCATGATTCTGATGATAATGGCACTTGCTTGACTCGGGTAAGATGTGTCCATCCCTTTCTGCTGTATGAACAGCAGTCTCAGTGGTTAGCAGCACAAGGTAGGGTCCTTCCCAGGCTGGCTTGAGTTTCCCTTCTTTCCACCCTTTGATGAGAACGTGATCCCCAGGCCATTGCTGATGTACTGGAAATTCCAAAGTCGGCACTTGTGCTAAAAGTCCTCTTGTTTTAAAAGAAGAGAAGGTGGAGGATAAACCAAGTATGTAATTTCTAAGAAATTGATCTTTTGTTTTAAATTTGGGGACATCAACTGTGTCCTCAGTGCCTTCTTGCTGAGAAATTTTCTTTAGCACCTACTTTTGTTAGTTTTTAGACCAAAGAAAGCCAAACATCATTTTATATTTAGCAGTGCTTTCTGCATGATTTTTATACCAGATAAGCTAAATTTCACCTTTATTTTGGTGTGTTATTGTTAAACTTAATTTTAATAAAAATTGGCGACATATTTATCCAATTTTGTCCGACCATAAGGTAAGATTTTTATAGACTCTTTGTGACATTTTATAATTTTTGTTAAAGAGCAGATTAGTGCTTTAAGAAAAACGTGTTGTGCTTTTATTTTAATATCCAGTTCACAGAAAAATTGGATGATACCCCTTTAACTTTAGTCAATATGTTTACACACAGAATTTTCTTTACAATTAGTTGCAAAACTTGCTTAGACCCTTAAAACAAAATATGTTTTTAACCTTTTAATGTAGGTAAAAATCCACATTCTTATGCCTCCTTATAATCTTTTTACCAAAAGTGTATTTTACTTTTCTTACACACCTTGCACATAAACTGTTTTCTCAATAGTTTTACATTCAGGAGGCCTAATTACTTTTAAGTTATACAAAATTTCTTGCATAAATTCCCTTTTATAACTTTTTTTTTGCAACTTTCACAGGCAATTCTTTGACATGCGTAAACTTTCTGACTTGTTGCAAACATCCCTTTCTTTAAACAACAAGTTAATTTAGGACTAAAATTTACCATCTAAGATTCTTTTTACATAAATTTCCCTCCCCCCCTTTTTAAGATGATAACCATTCTTTTCCAAAGTGAACTTTCTTCATGTCTGTGGACTAGACTGCCTAAGGCCACAAGATTAGCAGTTAGGATAATACATGTTACACTGTAAACTTTTAGCAAAGTTTGCTTTTGTTGAAAACCTTGTAAGTTTGGGATTTCAATTATTCTTTGCTATTGATAAGGCCTCGTTCAGTTCATATTAACTTAGAAATAGTATAGATGGCTCCTTCTTGATTCTGTAAGTACTTTAAGGCTTGGCTGAGTGCAAACAGCTCACACAATTGAGCAGACCAGTTATTAGGCAATTTTCCTAACTCTACTTCTACAAGAATTTCCTTATCCCTTACTAAATGCCCATTGTATCTCTTTCCCTCAATCACCAGGGAGGAATCATCTATCATTCTGTCCCCATGGGAGTTCCTTCTAGGTCTGGTCTGACCTTTGTACAGTAATTAATAAGATTTAGATTCCCTGTTAGGAAACCTGCTAGGTTAAGGGAATTTTCAGTGGTTAATGTCCAATCATCTTTTTCTAACAGAATAGCTTCATACTTTAAGGTTCTTGAGTCAGTAAGCTACATTTTTGCTTATTATTATTATTTTTTTACTTAGGATAGTTCTGACCTGATGAGGTGTGCTCACAATGATGTTTCCTCTAGTGGTCTACTTTCTTTTGTTAGCAAAGCAGTTGCCGCTACAGATTGAATGCATTTGGGCTATCTGCTGGTTACTGGGTTAAGGATTTTTCATTAGGAAGCCTATCGTTTGTCAGTGACCTCAGTGCTTTCAGCCTACACCCTTGTTTACACTGACAACAAGGTGGTATTGGAGTATTACAGGGTCACAGAGAAGATCTTCAATTATCAATTACAGGTTTTACATTTACCCTGACTTTTAAAGGAATAGGGTATGCTGTTTTTACTACTTCTATATCTCTTTTCTCTCTCTCTTTGACTCTCTGTCTCTCTCTTTCTTTCTTTCTTTGTCTCTCTGTCTCTTTCTCTCTCTTTCTCTGCCTCTCTTTTTTCTCTCTCTTTTTGACTCTCTGTCTCTTTCTCTCTTTTTCTCTCTTTCCCTCTGACTTCTCCCAGTTTCTCTTTACTCTCTGCTGCTCTTTCCCTGCCTCTGACAGCCATTTATGCTGTTGTTCACCCCTCTCCTTCCCCTTCACCTAGGGGAAGGACCGATGGGAGGGACTTGAGAAGAAAAGAAAGGGGAGTTCTGAAATTTTTCTTACTACTGGAGGTTTGCGTGAGGTTCAACCCCCTGAAATTTGTGAAAGGCTCAACCCCTCAGACCAGGGTTGTCTTGCCTGTCCTGGAAGGATCAACCCCTCAAACCAGGGATGTCTTGCCTTGCCTGCCCCAGAAGTCTCAACCTCTCAAACCAGGATGTCTCACCTTGCCTGCCCCAGAAGCCTCAACCCCTCAAACCAGGGATGTCTTGGCTTGCCTGCCTCAGAAGGCTCAACCCCTCAAATCAGGGGGTGTCTTGCTGCCCTGGAAGGTTTACCTGCTTCCCCCTTTTCCCCCTCTGAAGTTCCCTTGCACACTTCCCACTCTGTTGTTCTCTCTGGCTTCTCCCCAAAGGGAGAATTTGGCCCCTCTTAGCATTGGCATGCTGGTATAAATGCCACTGCAGGATCTACTCTAAGCCATGTGAGTTAGCTGCAGAATCACAGAGGGGACCCACTCATTCCGTCCAGCAGTAATATTTGTAACCATCCAGACAAACAACAACGCAAGTAGGGTTGTTTGTGATCATTCATGCACACACACATTTAGCACTCCAGAAACTGACCACCAAGGAAGTACTTTACCGGCTCCCATAGTTCTCCTTCCTTGGTCTGTGCACAGTCGACACCATAGTGTACGAGGATCCTTTACCCTAGGTTGGCTGCCGGTTTCTTTCCATGTTGCTGAGAGCTTGGGTTATTCCTCGCACTGGGTGTGTACTAATTTCTGACCGCTGAGGCTGTCACAATGGGTCAGGGCGCACCTTCTCACGAGAGAGAACCAGAGGGGAACGTAATCCTGGACAAGCCCCCAAATTGTTATAAATAAAGTTTCAGTGCTGCAAGAGAAATAGCACTTGAATATAAAATTTTCTTTTTTCTTCCCAGCAAGGCAATTTACTTATATAGAAGGGTGTACCCTCACAGATGGAGCAATGGTCAGTGCACACCTGGACAAGGGAGGGGAAGGGATTCTTATTCCTGATGCACGTGACCCCTGCTGCTGTGTCATTCTTATATTGGCTAGGGTTAGATCGCACAGGCTAAACTAATCCCAAGTGGCTAATTTAAAGAGAGAGGTAGTGTGAGTGGTTTGGTGGGAAAAATGGTTATGTCAGAGCAGGAAATAAGAATGTGTCAGGCTGGAGAATGAGCAGGTAATTGGAATGAGTCAGGGTGGAGCAGGTGATTGAAAAAGGTTGTTTTACGAGGAAGTTAGGTTTAAAAGTAGAAGACAAAGAATTGAACATACTGACATATTGATTCTTTGAAGAGAAATTTAGAACTCATATATAACACAAATATGGCATCAAATTATACTTCTAGTAACTGTTAGAAAGCTCTTGTTTACCTACACTGACCATTTGTGAATAGTTTAATGGAACATGTTATTTTAAAACATATTTTCCAGGCCAGGTGCAGTTCCTCATGCCTCTAATCCCAGCAGTTTGTGAAGCAGAGGTGGGAGGATCACCTGAGGTCAGGGGTTCAATACCAGCCTGACCAACATGGAGAAATACCATCTCTATTAAAAATACAAAATCAGCCAGGTGTAGTGGCACATGCTTGTAATCCCAGTAGAAGGCTGAGGCAGGAGAATCACTTGAACCTGGAAGGGGGAGATTTCAGTGAGCTGAGCTTGTGCCATTGCACTCCAGCCTGGGCAACAAGAGTGAAATTCCATCTCAAAAAAATAAAAACAAAACAAAACTGAATTGCTTAGTCATGTCTTCTGCTTATTTTGCTAATGAAATGTCTAACTTTTTACTGATTCATGTAAGTTTTTGGTATCCCCATTATGGCAATCATGTGTCCAAAATTATTTTACATATATCTCTATTCTGCTCCCAGTGTCCATCTTCAGTGCTTTTGAGAGAAAAAATTTCTCCATTATAAAGATGTCTACTCTTTAAAGAGTTTAAGTACCAATTAGTAAAACACAATTAGAAAAGTGTAAATATTGTCTAATTGAATTTGATTTGTGGAAAATTAATGTCTCACCTTTCCATTATTATTTAACCATGTATGGGAAGGCAGCCCATACATTCTTGTCTGAAAAGTCTCTTTTAAAAAAGGGAAAATATATTCTATCAAAGAGGGAACCAAATTTCAAGTGTGCACTACACTTTGCTGAATACATTGTGTTTTTTCAAGCTTAAACTTTTAAAAAGGTTACCAGTGTTCTCTCTGAAACACAGAGCTGCTCACATTACAGCCCTGCTCCAAAACATTTGATGGCTCATAACAGCCTATACAGCTGAGTCTCCATTGATGATTCTAAGCCCCCATTTATGTTTCTAAATCTCTTATCATCTCAACTCTACACAACACACGCAAACTATATTATTTTGTCATTCTCCACTTCTTGTCCTGCCCGGTCCTCAAATAAGTCTCATATTTTTATACTTCAAGTCCTGTACTTAAACTGCTTTTTTGCATAAATGTACATTTCTCCTTTACTACATTCTCCTCCTCCACCTGAAAACCTGCACATTTGAGGATATCACCTTTTCTTTCCACTGCAAATTCTCACTTGCCGTTCTCCACTTGTTATTGCTGGTTGTTAGGCACTGGTGAATTTTAGAAATGGAACCAAATTATATCCATCTTTGCAGTGCTAGAGCCTGGTACCAGGTGTAGGTATAAAGAAATGGTTCCCAATGCAAGCTTGCTGATAGTGTTACTCAACAGATGAGAATAGAAAGGAGCCAGAACGCTCATCTACTAATTCAGATTGCTTTCCACTATTATTTTGCAGAAACTTTCCCAGTGTCATGAGAAAAATAACAACAACAATAATATTAGTAGTAAATATAGAAGATAAGTCAGTTAAAATTGAGCTGGTAGCATGCATGACTTCAATTATTTATTTATTAGTAGTTTCAAAATAGTCCTTATCCACGATAGGAAGAAACAGGAAACAGACTCTCAAGTGCCTATCACAATGCAAGATTTGCCAACTTTATAACTTGTTCAGGCATCCTTATAAAAGAAGCGAGGCACACTGGTGATCCCATCTCAAACACACTCAAAGGAGACAGAAGGTCTACCTCTTACTGTCCACCAGTACATGTGGCTCCTCCTGCTTAAAAAGCAAAACAAGAAAGAAATAATACCTCCCAGAGACTATCACACTTGATCTTGGACACATCTTTAGAATAGATTAGTAATCAAGTTAATTCGATTGTTTCCTTTACATGGCTCATATCACATGCTGTGAACCTTGTAGGATCACCCCAATGCAGATTCTGAGGCAAAACCTTGAGTTTTATCTTATGGAAAACAACAGTAACCTATAATAACATAAAACAACAATAGACCTGTTCTCAAGGCATTGGCCCTACCCAAAACAAAACCAAATTTCCCAAATATTTATGAGTTTACAGTTTCAAATCTCTTCAAAAGTAGGCTTTATATGAGTCCTTGAACAGGGCTCAGTACTTTCAGTGAGGTTAAAAGTGGGTGTTCACAAGGAAGATTTTAAGAGATAAGAGAGCCCCTCACTACCCACCACACAGAAGACCAGCAGAATCGTAGAGTCCATGGCCACCCATTTTCACTTCTGGAATATCTCCCACCATGTGAAAGACCACCTCCCTTCCACACGCTACCTTTTCCAATGAGAACATCGCAAAAAAAATTTCATCCTTGGCAGGATTTGTTCAGGGTTTCACTCTACCACTGGTGTCAGTCTGCCAGCATTCTGCTTTAATGTCTTGTTGAACTCCCCCTTTTTAAGGGCACACAAATCGCACTCAACCAGTTCATGTATTAACATGACCTCTGCAAGCCCCTTACTCCACAAAACACCAATCTCCATTCCTGACCATCACAGAAGGGAAGGTCTAGCTTATGTGGTCAAATATTAGCTAAAATGAGCTGTCAAATAGGTAAGCTGTAATTTATTTCTGGAAGCCAGAACCCTGTCCTGGCACACTTATATTTTTCCTATGGCATGCCCATCTTTTCCCTTGATGTGCCTAATAGGGAGAACTCTGCACACAGGACGTTTTCATCTAGTATTTGTTTAGTGAACAGATCATTTCTTTACAGTAGGTAGTCTGGCAGGGTTCAGAAGCACAACCCTGGAGACAAGCTTAACCATTTGAGTTCTAATAGCTGGCCACCTCTTTGGGTCTCTATTTCTTCATCTTAATCTGAGGATAATAATTACATCTATATCCCCTTTTGTTTCTTTCTTTCTTTCTTTTTTGTTTGTTTGTTTGAGATGGAGTTTTGCTCTGTTGTCAGGCTGGAGTGCAATGGCGCAATCTTGGCTCACTGCAACCTCTGTATTCCACGTTCTCCTGCCTCAGTCTCCCAAGTAGCTAAGATTACAGGTGCCCACCACCACGCCCCGTTATTTTTTTGTATTTTCAGTAGAGATGGGGTTTCACCATGTTGACCAGGCTTGCTTTGAACTCTTGAACTCCCCAATAATGTCTTGATCTCAGGTTATTCACCAGCCTGGGCCTCCCAAAGTGCCGGGATTACAGGCATGAGCCACTGTGCCCTGCTGGAAACTGCATTTATAACCAGCCATTTATTACCAAGTCACCTATGTTGTATGGCATATACGAGGTAGTTAATAAACAGCTATTGATCTAATGCAGGACTAATAAGGTTTATTTTTTCTCCTTCAACATACTGTACCTGTGTCAGATGCAAATAAGACCTCAGGAGTCTGCCTGAAGTAATTGAAAATAAAAGACCGTTTCATCAGTCAGTTGGATGGTGTAACAAGTTAGGTATGAATGTATCACCTGTACCAGCTAAGTGAGATGTATGTTTACCATCATATAACAAACACACGTTTGCCATGCTAAGGGCTTAGAGTCTGAATTTCTGATGAGAAATAAAGTGGTATCTAGAAAACCTCAGAGAATGATATTCCATATATCCATTATATCAGTAGCATTTCTTAAAAGTTTCACACATCCTTCTGGGCACAGCGGCTCACGCCTGTAATCCCAGCCCTTTGGGAGGCCAAGGTGGGATTATTACCTGAGGTCTGGAGTGAGTTTGAGACCAGCCTGACCAACAAGGAGAAACCCCATCTCTACTAAAAATACAAAATCAGCCAGGCGTGGTAGCACATGCTTGTAATTTCAGCTACTTGGGAGGCTGAGGCAGGCGAATCACTTGAACTGGGGGGATGAAGTTTGTGGTGATACGAGATAGCGCCATTGCACTCCAGTCTGTTCAACAAGAGCGAAACTCTGTCTCAAGAAAAAAAAGTATCACATATCTAGTAAATTCTTTAAAAACAAGATATCCTAATGAGCAGCCAGTTTAGCAGTATTTTTAAGAATGATAAGGCAGCAGTGCCACTTCATTTACCTGAAATGGAGCACAAGATCCTTTTGAAGGAATTCATACCCATTCCTGCAAAAAGTTCTGTCGACTCTTGAAGGTAGCACAGAACTAAGCGTGTGTGTGTGTGTGTGTGTGTGTGTGTGTGTTTCCAAAGAGGTTTTAGCCTAGACTGTGGCCTCTAACAGACTACCTGATTAAAATATGGCTTAGAAACTCTACCTGTCTACTTGTAAAAGCACCAAGTCTAGAGAATGCTTGTCATAGGTGTGAAAAAATGAAAACAAAATCACATTCTTATCTTTGCAATTCCCTTTCCCTCACCTTCCACTTCTATTAAATATATGTCAGCATCATCGTGCACAGGTGCAGGGACCACTGCATATCTAAAAAAGGAAAAAAAACCCTCAAATATTTGGGGATGCACTGGCAACTTTGCCTTTGCAGAAATCATTTTGTTTCCACCAGACAGACGTGTCTCACTATTTTCAGCATTCTCTTCTAACAGGCAAACTTTGTTTTTATTGACTTTGAAAGGGTCGATAAGCTTGAGTCTAAACTCAAGCAAGAACGAGAGTTTAATTTTCTATTAATGAAAATCCCAGACAGGATTTTTGGCCTACCACATCGTTATACTTTTTATTCACTCTTCTCTCTCGCTCCACAACCACTAACATCACTACCCACAAAAGAAGAAGAAAATCCCTCCAATGTTCCCCAAATGTGTGCTGCTGCTAGCTCCGAAGCTCTGTGGAGTTTTGTAATGGAGTGTGAACTGCTAGCCCGGATCTGGGCTCGTGTTCTATCTCCTACCCAGTAAGGAGAGAGGGAGGACAAATCCGCTGAGCAGGAAAAAAGTCTTTCCATCTCATTTACAACCTGTCATGGATGCAGCGCTGACGAGGGTCGCCAGGTTCCCAGGGCGTTTGCCAAGTCGCCCACTGGCCAGCGCGTTCTGCACCGGGCGGGGTCCCCGAGCTCTGCAGGTCTCCGCCCTGCCTGGAAAGGAAGTGGAACGGACGCTGTGCTTCGTCCTCACGTCAAGGAGTGGGTGACATCCTCGATGTGCCCTCGGCCCAGAAAACGCACCGCTTCCCAGGAAGGGCGTCGGCGACGGGAAGGCCCTCCCCGGCTCCTTAGCCAACATTAGGGTGGCAGTTTTATAAGAGACACCATGGGAAATGGAGGAGGGGCCCCAAGCAGAGGTGGGTGTTGGGGACAGAGGAAGCGACACTAGGCTGCAGGCTGGTTTGGGAGGAAAAAGAAAAGCCCTGGAAATAGCCACAGATTTTTCCAGTGGGAGAAGGCCCCCCCCCGCCAGCCTTTTTCCTGTACTCACGATGGCACCCGGCACCCAGCCCCCAACTTGTGCAAGGAAGCTGCAGTCCACACCGACGGATCCCTGTAAAACACACACCCCGTCAACGGAAGAGTGAGGAACGGCAGGCGTCCCCATGGCCAGGCCCTGGTCCCCTTCTTTCCTGGGCGCCTTAGGTTGTAGTCCAGCACACCACCACCACCAGCCAGGAAAGGGCCAGGACGCAGGGCTGCCTGCTGCCCCCTCGACGCTAGTGTCCTCTGCCCAGGAATTTCAAATCCGCAGAGCAGGGTGCGGCAGTGGCTCCCACCTAACCCCATGCTTTGCGGCTGCAGGGGAAGGCAGGAGCCCTAGTTTCCAGGCTTCCCTGCCAGAGAGGTACCAGAAAGGCCATAGAAGGAAAGTTCCTCATTCCACAGGGAAAGAATGCAGGGAGACAGAGAGCAGAAGTCGGGGAGCAGCGCTGGAAAGATGTTTCTGGTCTAGGAGGCTTGCACCATCCAAATCCCGGCGGGGCTATAACAAATAAATTCACCCCAGTATTCCGGGAGGCCAAGGCAGGCAGAGCACTTGTGCCCAGAAGTTTCAGACCAGCCTGGGTAACGTGGTTAGACCCCGTCACTACAAAAGACATTTAGACAGGTGTGGCAGGCCACACCCGTAATCCCAGCTACTCGGGAGGCTGAGGTAAGAGGATCCCTTAAGGCTACAGTGAGTCATAATCTTGTACCACTGCACCCCAGCCTGGGTGACAGATCAAGGCCCTTTCGTGAGCTCTCTCTCTCTCTCTCTCTGTGTATATATATATATATGCACACACACACACACATATATATATACATATATATATATATAGTCCACCTGGGTTGGCCAGATTCCTGTCCTGTAAAAGTTAATATAGATGCATGGCAGGTCTTACTAGCACAGTGCAGCAGAGATTGTGGCTAGGTGTGCTGAGTGCTGCTTGGAATGGCCAGTGGCTCGGTAACAGGAGGAATAGGGGTGGAGTGTGGAGAAAGAAAAGGAGGAACAAAGAAGAAGAGGAGAAGAGGAAAAACAAGAGAAAAGGGGAAGAGGAAGTGAAAGAAGAACAAATGAAGAGGAGGAGAAAGTGAGAGGAAGATAGTAAGAAGAGAAGAAGTAGAGAAAACAAAACAGAAGAGGAGAATAACGGGACCAGAAGAGGAGAGGAGAAAAAAGAAACTGGGAGGAGGAGATAAGACAGAGAAGAAGAGGAGAAAAAAGAGAAAGAGGAGGAGAAGAGGAGAAGGAGGAGAGGAGAGGAGGAAAAAGGGGAGGAAAGGAAGAAAGAGAAGAAGGAGGAGGAGAAGAGGAAAAGGAGAAGAGAATGAAAAGAGGAGAAAAAACAGAGAAGGAAAAGAAAAAAGAGGAGAGGAGGAAAATAAGTAGGAGAGTAG
>NW_012110463.1:259262-265338 GCF_000951045.1 Mandrillus leucophaeus | reverse complement strand
TTGTTTTTATTGACTTTGAAAGGGTCGATAAGCTTGAGTCTAAACTCAAGCAAGAACGAGAGTTTAATTTTCTATTAATGAAAATCCCAGACAGGCTTGAACCTGGAAGGGGGAGATTTCAGTGAGCTGAGATTGTGCCATTGCACTCCAGCCTGGGCAACAAGAGCAAAACTCCATCACAAAAAAAAAAAAAAAAAAAAAAAAAAAAAAAAAAAAAAAAGGGAGGGGGAGAGGGGGGGGGAGGAGGGGGGAGAAAAAAAAAAAGAGAAAGAGGAGGAGAAGAGGAGAAGGAGGAGAGGAGAGGAGGAAAAAGGGGAGGAAAGGAAGAAAGAGAAGAAGGAGGAGGAGAAGAGGAAAAGGAGAAGAGAATGAAAAGAGGAGAAAAAACAGAGAAGGAAAAGAAAAAAGAGGAGAGGAGGAAAATAAGTAGGAGAGTAGGAGGGGGAAGAGAAGAAAAAGAAGGAGGAGAAGAGAAGGAGAAGGAAAAAGAGGAGACGACAAGAAGTAGGAAAAAGAGAAGAAAAGGAGGAGAAGGAAAAGAAGAGGAGAATGAGAAGAGGAGGAGAAAAAGAGTAGGAGGAGAGGAGGAGGAGAAAAGCAGGAGAGATATAGGAAAAAGAGGAGAGGAGAAGGAGGAAAAAAGAAAAAGAAGAGAAGGAGCAGTAGGAAAAGAAAAAGCAGGACGAGGAGGTGAAGAGGAGACTGACAAGGAGAAGGAGAGGAAGATAAAAAGAAAAGAAGAGTAAAAGGAGAAATAAGAAAAGGAGGAGGAGATGAGGAGAAGAAG
Organism: Mandrillus leucophaeus; assembly: GCF_000951045.1. Taxonomy (NCBI): domain Eukaryota; kingdom Metazoa; phylum Chordata; class Mammalia; order Primates; family Cercopithecidae; genus Mandrillus; species Mandrillus leucophaeus. The sequence continues at coordinate 264,551 of NW_012110463.1, read as the reverse complement.
AGAAGGAAAAGAGGGAGGAGGACGAGAAGAAGAAGGAGGAGAAGAAGAAGAAGGAGGAGGAGGAGGAGGAGAAGAAGAAGAAGAAGAAGAAGAAGAAGGAGGAGGAGGAGGAGGAGGAGGAGGAGGAGGAGGAGGCGGCGGCGGCGGCAGCGGAGGAGGAGGATGAAAGGAGAGGAAACAAATAAGAGAAAGAGGTGGAGGAGAGGAGAAGGAGGAGAAGAAAAAGGAGTGCATTACAAAAAAGGGGGAGAAGAAGGAGGAGAAAAAGCAGAAGGAGTAGAAGGAGGAAGAGAAGAGGAGAAGGAAAAGTAGAGGAGGAGAGAAGGAGGAAAGAAAGAAAAGGAGAAAAGAAGGAGGACAGGAAGAGAAGGAGGAGAAGAATAAGAGAAGAAAAAAAGAAAAAACAGAAGAAGAGGAGAAGGAAAAGAATGAGAAGGAGAGGAAAAGGAGGAAGTGGAGAAGAGGAGGAAGAGTAAGAGGAGGCAAGGAGAAGAAGAAAAAGGAAAGGACAAAAAGAGAAAAAGAGGAGAAGCAAAAAAGAAAAACAAAGAGGAGGAGAAGTAGAGTAGGAAGAGGAGGAGAGGAGGAGGAAAGAAAAAAGGATGAACAGTAAAGAAGAAAAAGAAGGAGGAGGAGAGAAGGAGGAGAAGAGGAGATGGAGGAGAAGGAGAAGGAAGAGGTGAGGAGAGAAATGAGGAAAGGAAGAAAAGAGGAGGAATGAAGGAGGAAGAGGAAAGGAGGAGGGGAGAAAAAGCAGAAGAAGGGGAGAAGAAGAAAAAGAGGAGGAAAAAAGGAGAAAAGAACTGGTGGAGGAAAAGGACAGTAGGAGGAGAAGGAGAGGAGAAAAAAGAGAGGAGGAGAAAAAAGGAGAAAGTAGGAGCAGATAAAAAGGTGAAAAAAGGAGGAGAGGAGAAGGAAAGGAGATGAACGAGGAAGAAAAAAGAAGGAAAAGGAGGAGGAGACAAAAAGGAGGAAGAGAGAAAAAAAGAAGAAAGAACAGGAGGACGAGGAGAGAAAGAAATGAAGTACAGGGGTGAAGGAGGAGAAAAGAAGGAGGATAAAAAGGGGAGAAGAAGGAGAAAAGGAGAAAAGGGAGAAAAAGAGGAGAAGAAAAAGAAGAAAGAGAAGGAGAAAAGGAGAAGGAGAGGAAGAGAGAAGATTGGGAGGAGAAAAGAAAGGAGGAGAAGGAGGAGGAGGAGAAATGAAGGAAGAAGAGAAGAGAAAAAAGAAAAGAAGGAGGAGAGAAGGAGAGGAGAAGAAAGAGAAAAAAGGAGTTTAGAGGGAGGAGAGGAGAAAAAGGAGGGGAGAGGAAAAAAGAAGGACAGGCGAAAAAGGAGTAGAAGACAAAAAATGAAAAAAGGAGAAAAAGAAGGAGGAGAGAATAACTCAGAGAAGGAGAAGAGGAGAAGGAGAGAAGAAGGAGGAGAGGAGAAATAGGAGAATAAGAGAAATGGAAGAGGAGAGAAGAAGAAGAGGAGGAGGAGGAAAAGAAGGGGGCGAGGAAAAGAGGAGGACAAAAAAGGAAGAGGAGAGGAGGAGAAAAATGAGAAGGAGAGAAGGACTAGGAGAAGTGGAGAAGGAGGAAGAGGAGAAGAAGAGGAGAAAAAGAAAAGAAAAAGGAGGAGAGCAGCAAGAGGAGGAAAAGGAAAGGAAGAGGATGGGGAGGAGGAGGAAAGGAGGAGGAGAGAAAAAGGAGAAGAGGAGAAGGAGAAGAGGAGGAAAAAAGAAGAAAACGACAGAGGAGGAAAGAAGGAGTAGGCAAAGAAGGAGAGAAGAAAAAGAAAAACAGGAGAAAAAGAATAAAAAGGAGGAGAGTAGAAAGAAAAGGAGGAGAAGAAGAGGAGGAAGAAGACAAAGAGAGGAGGAAAAACAGGAGAAGAAGAGTAGAAAAAAGAGGAAAAGAGAGTAAGAAGAGGAGGAAGAGAAGAGGAGGAGGAGAGAAGGAAGATAAAGAGGAGAAAAGGAGGAAGATGAAGACTGAAAGAAAAGAAAAAGGAGTTTAAGAGGAAGGAGAAGGAGTAAAAGAGGAGGAGGAGGAAGAGAAGTTGGAGAGGAGAAGTAGGAGGAGGAGGGTTGGAGGAGAGAAGAAAGAAGAGAGAAAAAAGAGGAGGAGAGGAGGAGGCAGAGGAAAAAGAGAGAAAAAGGAAGAGAAGGAGAGAAGAAGGAGGAGAAAAAGGAGAAGCAGAGGAGAAAGAGGAGGGGAGGAGAGGAGAAGGAGGAGGAGAAGCAAAAGAAGAAAAGGAAAAGAGGAGGGGGAGAGAAGGAGGAGGAGAGGAGAAAAAGGAGGGAACGAATGAGAGAAGAAGCGAAAGAGAAGAAGAAGGAGGAGAAAAATAGAAAGAGAAGGAGAGGAGGAGGAGGAGAGCAGCAGAAGAAGAGGTGGAGAGAAGAAAAAGGAGAGGAAGAGGAGAGAAGGACCAAGAGGACAGGAAAAGGATATGGAGAGGAGAAAAAGGAGGAGGACCAGAGGAGAAGAGAAAAATAAGATGAGGAAGAGAAGGAAAAGAGAAGAAGGATAAAGAAAAGTAGAAGAGAAAAAGGAAGAGGAGGAGAACAAGGAGGAGAAAAGGAGAAGAGGAGATGGAGAAGACAGAGGATGAGAAGGAGAAAGGAAGAAAGAGATGAGAACGAGGAGGAAAAGAGGAGGAATGGAGGAGAAGGAGAAAAGGAGAAGGAGAGGAGAAGGAGGAGAGGAGGAGGAGAGGAGAAAGAGGAGGAAAAGCAGGAGAAGAGAAAGAAAAAAGTGGGGGAGAAGATTGAGGAGAAAAAGGAAGAGGAGTAGAGGAGGAGGAGAAGTTGCAGGAGGAGAATGAGAAAGAGTAAAAGAGGAGTAGGAAAAGGAAGAGAAGAAGAGGAGAAGAAGGAGAGGAGGAGTAGGAATAAAAGAAGGAGATGAGGAAAGGAGTAGGAGGAGGAGAGGAGGAGGAAGAAGGGAGGAGAAGGAGGTGAAGTAGGAGGTGGAGAAAAGGGGAAGAAGAGAAAAAGGAAAGAGAGAAGAGGAAAAGGAGAGAAAGATAAGAGGAGGAGAAGGAGTAGTAGAAGAATAGAAGGAGGAGGGTAGAAGGGGTGGAGGACAAAGAGATGATAAGGATGAGGAAGAGGAGGAGACAGGAAGAGGAGGAGAGGAGGAGAAGGAGAAGAGAAGTAGGAGGAGAGGAGGAGAAAAAAGAAGAGGAGAAGATGAGGCAGAGGGGAGGAGGAGGTGAAAAATAGAAGAAACGGGGGAACAGAATAAGAGAAGGAGAAAGAAGAGGGAAGGAGAAGGAGGAGGAGGAGGGGAAGGAGGAGAGGAGGGGAAGAAGGTGGAAGAGAGCAGAAATAAAAGGAGGTGGAGAGGAGAAGGAGGAGGAGAAAAAGTAAAAAGGAAGAAGAGTAGAGTAGAAGGAGTAGGAGGATGAGAGAAAAAAGAAGAAAAGGAGGAAGGGAGGAGGAGGAGATGAGAAGGAAGAGAGAAGGAGGAGAAAGAGGAGAAAAAGAGAAAGAGGAGAGGAGAAGGAAAAGAAGGACAACAGAAAAAGGAGGAGAGAAGAAGGAGAAGGAGAGGAGGAGAAAAAGGAGAAGAGGAAAGGAGGATGAGAGAGGAAAGAGGAGAGGAGTAGAAAGAGAGGAGAGAAGGAGGAGTAAAAGAAAAGGAGGAGGAAGAGGAGGGGAGGAAAAAGAGGACTAGAGCAGAAAAGAGGAGGAGAGGGAAAGAAGGAGGTGGAAGAGAGGAGTAAAAGGAAAAGGAGGTGATGAGGGGGAGGAGAAGGAGAGAAAGAGGAGGAGCACAGAAGGAGGAGGAGGAAAGAAGAAAGAAAAGGAGGAAGAAGAGAGTAGAAGGAGGAGGAGAAAAGAAGGAGGAGAAGAGGAGGAGGAGAAGAGGAGGAGGAGAGGAGAGGGAGGAGAAGAGGAGGTGGAAAAAGGAGGAGGAGGAAGAGGAGGAGAGAAGGAGATAAGGATATAAGGAGGAGAAAAGGAGAGAAGGAGGAAGAGAGGAGGAGAAAAAGGAGAGGAGGAGAGAAGGAGGAAGAGAGGAGGAGAAAAAGGAGAGGAGGATAGAAGGAGGAGGAAAGAAGGATGAGGAGAAAAGAAAGAGGAGAAAGAGGTGGAAGAGGAGAGGAGAAGTAGGAAGAGGAGAGGAGGAGAAGGAGTAGGAGGAGAAGGAGTAGGAGGAGAAGGAGTAGGAGGAGAAGGAGTAGGAGGAGAGGAGGAAGAGGAAAATGGGAGAAGAAGGAGGAGCAGCAGCAGAGGAGAAAAGATGAAGAGGAGGAGAAGAAATGCAAGGTGAAGAAGAGGATAGAGGAGAAAGAAGGAAAAGGAAAAGGAGGAAGAGGAGAGAAGGCGGAGGAGGAGGAGAGGAGGAGGAAGAAGAGAGGAGAAGGAGGAGGAACAGGAAATATTTTGAAATATTACTGAACTAAGTAACAATGGGATATTACTGTTTTTTTTTTTTTCTTGGACTTGCCCACATATGACATTGTGACATATTGCTGGGCCGTAAACCTAGATGATGTGAGTTCTCTGCCAATCAACTATTTTATGTGACTCTCCTCTCTTATCTTCACTTTGTCCATAGGTTAGATTGTAATGTATCTTTGGGCCTGGATCATGCTAATAGAAGCAAGAGCACTTATTGCTGGGACCAGCACACAGGAGATGTGACTCTTCTGCTTGGTTCTTGCCCAAATGGTCATTGTGACATATCTCTGGGCCAATTGCCTAAATGATAGGTCTCTCCTTATCTTTCTGGACCTGTCCACAGTAGGAAATGTGACGTATCTCTGGACCCAGCACCTATCTGATGCGACTCTCCTCTCATGCCAAGGCCTTACCTACTGTAGTGATTGTGCCATATAACTGGGCCCAGCTCCTACGTTATCTGACTCCCATTTTCTGCCTGAGCCTTACAAAAAGATCACATTATAAAATATTTCCAACCCTTTTACCTAGGTGATGTGACTTTTCTTCCTTGGTTGTCCTCTCAGGGGATATTGTGACATGTTGCTGGATGTAGCATGTAGGTGATGTGACGTCCTTTACTGCTTAGACTCTGATTAAATAGGAATTGTGATGTATCAGTGGGTCCAGCACCTATGTGATGGGACTCTTTTTCTCTGGCCTGCGCCCTACAAACATTTTGCTTTGTGACATATAGCTGGGGCTGCCACCCAGGTGATGAGCGTCTTCTACATAAGACCTGGCCACAAGAGTATTATGAAATTTCTTTCTTTCTTTCTTTCTTTCTTTCTTTCTTTCTTTCTTTCTTTCTTTCTTTCTTTCTTTCTTTCTTTCTTTCTTTCTTTCTTTCTT
>NW_012110463.1:221436-259192 GCF_000951045.1 Mandrillus leucophaeus | reverse complement strand
TTTCTTTCTTTCTTTCTTTCTTTCTTTCTTTCTTTCTTTCTTTCTTTCTTTCTTTCTTTCTTTCTTTCTTTCTTTCTTTTCTTTCCTTTCTGTCTTTTCTTTGAGATGGAGTTTCCCTCTTGTGACCAGGCTAGAGTGCAATGGTGCAATCTCAGCTCATCACAACCTCCACCTCCCGGGTTCAAGTGATTCTCCTGTCTCAGCCTCCCAAGTAGCTGGGATTACAGGCATGTGCCACCACACGAGGCTAATTTTGTATTTTCAGTAGAGATGGGGTTTCTCCATGTTGGTCAGGCTGGTCTTGAACTCCCGACCTCTGGTGATCTGCTCACCTTAGCCTCCCAAACTGCTGGGATTACAGGACTGAGCCACTGCACCTAACCATGAAATATTTTTTCATTCATCACTTAGGTAGTGATGTAACTATTCTTCAGTCTGTACCCTGCCATAACGGAATTGGGATGTATCAGTGGACTAGCACCTAGATGATGTAATGGACCTTGCATATTTTGCATATTGTTACATATCACTGTGTCTAACATTAGGGGATGAGAAGCTCCTTCCTGGGCCCTGCCCATAGGTGGCCTTGTGACATATTTTGGCATCCATCACCTATGAAACGTGACTGTCTTTACTTACATGCATTATGCACAAAGCAAAGATTGTAACATATCACTGGGATCAGCCACCAAGTGTGTCTCTCACCTCTCAGGGTGTTGCTCCCAGAGAATGTTATAACATATCTCTAGGCCCAGCATCCGGGTTATGTCACTTGAACTTGTGGCCTGTGCCCATCTTTCTTTTCTTTTTTTCTTTTTCTTTTTTTTGAGTCATACCACATCACCTAGGTAGTTGGCCAGGGATGCATTAAAATCTATTCCTATAAGATGGCCACAGGCAGACTGGGTGAAGTGGCTTATGCCAATAATCCCAGCACTTTGGGAGGCTAAGGCAAGTGTATCGCCTGAGGTGAGGGGTTCAAAACCAGCCTGGCCAACATGGTGAAACCCGGCCTCTACTAAAAATACAAAATACAAAAACATAAAAAATACAAAATATAAATTTCACTGGTCCCTGCACCCAGATAATGTGTTTGTCCTTTCTGTGTCCTGTTCACATGGGCTATTGTAACATATTGCTGGGTCTAACACCCAGGTGATGTGAATCTACCTAGACCCTGAGCACAGGGAACATTTTGCCATATTTTGGGGCTCATGATCTATTTGACGTTACTCTCCACTTTTACAAGGCCTTTTTCCTAGGAGACATTGTAACATATCTGGGCCATGCACCTACATGATGTTACTCTTTGCTCCTGCGTGGGCCCTGACCACAGAAGGGAGAGTGACTAATCTCTAGGCACAGTACACAGGTAATGTAATTTTTCTGCCTTGTCCCTATCCACAGGGGACATGGTGAATGCCCTTGGCCCACTAAACAGGATGATATGACCTTTTTTTTTTTTTTTGGTCTCTGAGATCTGTCAACAATGGGGATTGTGACAGATCACTTGTCGCAGCACCTACATAACTTTTTCCCCATGCCTGGGCATTGCCCACTGGGGTGATTGTGACATATAACTAGGTGAAGGACCTAGGTTATATGACTTTTCTCTTCTGTATGAGCCTCACCCACATAGGGCATTTTGACATATCTCTGAAGCTCTAATTTAGGAAGACTGCTCATGGGCTCTTTGTTTTTAAGGAAGTACTGGGCCATATTGACCTAGCAATAAGGTGATGTTACTCTCTTCTAGTGCTTGGGTTCTGCCCAAGGAGAGATTGTGCACCTTGGTGATGTGACTCTCCTCTCCTTCTACAGGGTTCGGGTCGTAAAACCCACATGAGCCCAGCTAATAGGGTAATTATGACACTTCATTTTGGTTATCACCGAGGTGATGTGGCTCTCTTTTTCCACTTGAACCCTGTTTAAAGTGGGGATTGTGACATATCACTGGACCCAGCATTTAGTGATATCACTTTTCTCTTTTCTTTTCATCTCTTTTCTTTCCCTTCCTTTCCTTTCCCTTCCCTTCCCTTCCCTTCCCAACTTTTTTAAAAAAATATAAGATAGACTCTCGCTGTGTCACCCAGGCTGGAGTGCAGTGACATGATCTAGGCTTACTGCAACCTCCGCCTTTTGGGTTCAAGAGATTCTCCTGCCTCAGCCTCCCGAGTAGCTGAGATTACAGGTGTGTGTCAAAATACCTGGCTAATTTTTGTATTTTTAGTAGAGATGGGGTTTTGACATGTTGGTCAGGCTGGTCTCAAACTCCTGACCTCAAGTGATCTGCCCTCCTCAACCTCTCAAAGTGCTGGGATTACAGGTGTGAGCCACTGCGCCAGGCCTTATCACTCTCCTCTTTCAAATCAGCCCCCTGTATTTTGGGTATTAAGACGTATTCCTGGGTCAAATCAAATGGGTGAAAGGCTCTTGCCTGGTCCCTGCCCACAAGAGGCCTTGTGACATATCTCTGCATCTATTACTTTGAGGTGTGACTCTCTTCTATCTGCATTATGCCCACATAGAAGATTGTGACACACCTCTGAGTTCAGCAACCAGGTGGTGTTTTTCTTGTACACAGGTCTTCCCTGCAGAGAAAATTGTGACATATAGCTGAGCCCATTACCCAAGCAATGTGACTTTGCTTTCTGTGCCTTACATTCAGGAGAAAATTGTAACATAACCCTGACCAGGCAACCAAGTGATATGACTCTCTGTCTGGTCCCTGCCCTGGAAAAATAGTGACATATTTCTGATCCAGCACCAGGTGATGTTACTGTGTTACTCTTTCTACTCGCAGTTTGGTTGTGACATATACCTTAGCCACGCTCACAGCTGTGAAGATGACACTAATAACATGAACCAGCCAAAAGAAGAGAGAATGGCACTTGCAACTAAGTGTAGAGAAGTGGGTATATTCCTGAGTCTTCTCTAGATAATAACGTCATAAAGGATTACCGTTCTCTCACACTTTGTACAAAGTTTTTGGATGGTACAGAGAGTGTCATTACAGGACCAAGCACACAGGTGAGACTGTGATTTTCATATGCACAACCTACCAAATGTTAGCATGGTCACCGTCACACATGGACAGAGTCCACTCTAGAGATCCTGAATTTTGCAGGTGAATGCAGTCTACAGTAAAAATTGTGACTGTCATATGTAATCATACCGCCACAGTTAACACGGTGACTCATTTCTCAATCCAGCTCATAGGCAGGTGAAGACTCTCGTCTCTGGACTTAGCCAGTTGGAGAGATGTTGACTGCAATACATGGGCTCAGGTACACAGGTATGATTATGAGTCCATACTAGGAAGAAAGTCTCAGAGCAAATTGTGACTATCGTGAATATTGTATAAAGACCTCAGGTGGTACAGAGTGTTTTATAACGAAGCTCAGCACACAGCTGACATTGTGACACTTATATGCACGTCCAGCTAACAGTAAAGACTATCATCTTTCCACATGAATACAGCTCACTGTTGAAGTTCTGTTTCTCACACCTGGAGGTAGCCAAAAGATGGAAAATTGACTCTTATACATGGATTCAGTCTATATGTGGGTTAATGACTCTGAGATCAAGATTCAACATACTGGTGAGGCTGTGACTCCACTAAGAGGACACAGTCTACAGCAAAGATTGAGGCTCTTACGCATATATTCAGTCCACCATTGAGATTGTGACTGATATACTCAGACTCAACATACAAAAGGTGTTGACCCTAATACCTAGAAGTGGGACATGTGCAAGATTGTTAATTTTATTCCTACATTTTCCTGCAACTGTGATTGTGACATACACCTCCACCCAGCACCTGAGTAATTTGATTCTCCTGCCTGGTGCCCAGTCACAGGTTGAATCATGACACACTGCTGAACCCAACACCTAGGTGGTATGATTGTACATTTTTTTGCCTTGGCACTGTCCACAGGGAGACATTGTGTCATATGGCTGGGCCCCACTCCCTGGTTATGTGTCTCTCCTGCCTGTGCCCTGCCAATGGGCCACTGTGAAATATTACTAGGTCCAACATCCAGGTGATATAACTGTCTTTGATGAAACCTGCCTACAGGAAGCATTATGATCTGCCTCTGTACCAATTGATGAGGTAATGTGACTCTATTTTTCTACCAGGTCCCTGCACACATCAATGATTTTTTCCTATTACTGGGCCCAGCATCTAGCTGAAGTGACACTTGTCTTCTAAACAGGTTCTGCTCACAATGTAGATTGTGACATACTGCTGGGCTGAACAAGGTGATGTGAGCCTTCTGTCCAAACCCTGCTCACAGCAGGCATAGTGACACATCTGTGAACCCATCATCTTTGTGCTGTGACTCTCTTACTTGTGTTTCTTCTATAGGAGAGATCGTGACATATCTCTGGGGCCAGCACGTAGATGATGTGACTCTGCTTCCCTCCCATGACCATGCTCCCATAAAAGAGAGTGACTTATCCCTTGGATCAGCACACAGGCTATGGCAATCTTCTGACTAGTCCCTGTCCACAGGGGTTATTGTGACATGACTCTGGGACCACCATCTAGATGATATGATTCTACCCTTTTTCCTGGGGTCTGTCCACAGTGGGAATTGTGATGTATCACCTGGTCCAGCACTTGCATAATGTGACTCTTCTCATGCTATGGCCCTGTCCACTGGGGTGATTGTGATATGTAGCTGGGTCCAGCTTTTAGGTTATGTAATCTATCTTTTCTTTCTGAGACCTACTCCCAGTGGGCATTGTGACGTATCCCTGGGCTTCTCAACGAGTTGTTGTGTTTCTTTTTTTTTTTTTTTTTTTTTTTTGCCAGGGCTCTTTTCTCAGAGGCTATTGTGGCATTTCTGGACCCAGAACCGAGGTAATGTGACTCTCATTTACTGCCTTGGCTCTGCCCAAGATGTGACTCATTTTTTTTTTTTTGCCTGGTCTCTGCACACATTGTGTATTGTGATGTATGGCTGGAACCAGCACCAACATAATATGAATCTTCTTCGTGGACTGTTTTCAGAAGGATATTATGAAATATCATTTTGTTTATCACTTAAGTGTTGTGACTCTCTTCTTATGAATGGAACCTGCCACAAATGGTAATTGTGACATATCACCTGACCCAGCGCCTAGGTGATGTGATTCTCTTTTTTTGGGGGGAGTCTCACAAATTTGGGGTATTGTGATATATTGGTGGGGCCAACACCTAGGGGATAGAAAGCTCCTTTCTTGACCCTGCCCATGGGGGCTTTGTGACATATGTCTGCATCCACTACATAAACAGGTGACTCCTCTATTCTGCCTGCACCCTGCTTAGGGGGAAGATTGTGACATATTGCTAAGTGCAATGTGTCTTGTGCGACTTCCTATCTTATTCTGTGACTGTGAATGCCTAACCTGGGGATGCAGCCCAGTAGGTCTCAGCCTCATTTCACCCCCACACTTTTCAAGATGCAATCACTCTGGTTTGAATGCCTCTGGCATAGAGATCCAGTATAACATTATGAAAAATTTTTATTTGAATTATAGTGAATAAGAAACGGAAAACCAAGATGGGCTATTCTGAAACATTTAGCAATGGTTATATTTGTCTTTATAAGTTTTCTGTTAACCTCTATTTGTTACTTCTGAATATATACTTTGTTTTATTCTGTCAAGTTTAAACAGATACACTTGATAATAATGGGGTCCCCACTGTAAAAGAAAAATAAATCTCATGATGTCAAAATTACTAATATAATAGAAAAGTCAAGCTGAACTATGTCAGGCAAACCTGTCTCCTATTTTATTCTTAAATAAGATAGCTACAAACATAAAAAAGCTACATACCTACTTCACAATTTGCCCACAAGAAAATTCCCATGGAATAGATGACAGAGAGAACTCAAAGTCATCCCTCTGAAGCTCACCTGAGACAAATGCATATCTGCTTACTTCCTCTGGCCTATTGTTAATTTAAGAGTGCAAATTCATGCTGGGCTTGGTGGCTCATATCTGTAATCCCAGCACTTTGGGAAGCTGAGGCAGGTGGATCACAAGATTAGGGGTTTGAGACCAGCCTGGCCAACATGGTGAAACCCTGTCTCTACTAAAAATACAAAAATTAGCAGGGCATGGTGGCAGGCACCTGTACTCCCAGCTATTCAGAGGCTGAGGCAGGAGAATCATTTGAACCCAGGTGATGGAGGTTGCAGTGAACTGAGATCGCACCATTGCACTCCAGCCTGGGTGACAGGGCAAGACTCCATCTCAAAAAAAAAAAAAAAAAAAAAAGCAAATTTACTGAGCCAGGTTGAATCATGTATTCAGTGGAAGACTTATCAAGGGCTCAAATAATATTTTTCTTTCTTCTCTTACCTACTTATGACGTGGAAGCCCCAACCTCAAGTTTCCCCACCTTACCTGACCAAACCAATGTGCACCTTTAACATATTTACTGATGTCTCATGACTTTCTGAAAATGTATAAAAGAAAACTATACCCCAACCACCTTGGGCACATGTCATTAGGACCTCCTGAGGCTGTATCACAGGCTCCTTCTTAACCTTGGCAAAATAAACTTTCCAAATTGATTGACATTTGTCTCAGACACCTTTTGGTTTACACAGCCAAGGCCCTGCTAACTGGTCACTAATGCACCCCAGACTGATCCACTACCACTGCATGGACTCTGGTTTCTTGATAACAATTGTTGCATTTGAATGGCCGATGGGCAGGTGTGTACCTGAGACTGTAGCACTGAGCTCCTGAGGGATGCGGAATGTTCCAAGCACCAACTTTCAGCCAGTCTATCTTGTGACCGTTGAAAGTTAGTGTAGTATGAAGGTGGGAATATACAGCTCCTGAATGCTCACAATGGCTGTTCGTTCTAGGGTGGTTCAAGGGGGCCCTGCAGTGGTTCTGAGTTCTTCTGTGGCTTCTCTCTCAGTGGCTGATGTAGTTGTTTTGTTGGTCTTGTGATCCAAGGTGTGTGTGTGTAAGGGGAGCGGAGGGCAGGATGGGGAAAGGAGGTGACAGCCAGGTTCCTAAAGGACACCTCCTGGCATTATTCTTGTGGCTTGCCAAGTTTCATATTTGAATTTTTCTTGTTAATAGTTCATGTGTCCTGAGCAAGGAGGAGGAAAAAAAAAATAGCTCAAAGTAGTCTCAGCTCTGTGAGGTCTGCACAATTTATCAGGCTCAGAGAGATGAGGGTGTGGAACTTTATCCAGGGACAATTGTTTTTTGTTTTTTGTTTGTTTGTGATGAAGTCTCATTCTGTCATCCAGGCTGTAGTGCAGTGGGATGATCTTGGCTCATTGCAACTTCTGCTTCCTGAGTTCAAGTGATTCTCCTGCATCAGGCTCCCAAGTAGCTGGGATTACAGGCACTTGCCATCACACCCAGATAATTTTTGTATTTATAGTACAGATGGGGTTTCACCATGTTGGCCAGGCTGGACTCAAACTGCTGACCTCAGGGGATCTGCCCACTTTGACCTCCCAAATTTCTAAGATAAGGGGCAATTGTTTATAGACATTTCATTTCTGATTAGCAGTCTCACTCATTATTTCTTTTTTCTGGAATTTGTAAAACAAAAGAATATGTATATAGCCAATGAATAGCTTATGTTTTTAAATATGAATTCTTGGTAAAAAACTTAGAAACCGCCTTCTCACTTTTTTAAATGACTCACTTTCAATGGCTGCTAATTGAAAGATATATTCAGGACAACTAAAATCTGTCCTCCTGGTGCCCATCCTCAACATCCGACCTTGATTAAATGTACTTCAGATTATATTTTAACCTTTTTCATTTTTTTTCTTTTTTCTTTTATTTTGTTTGTTAGTCTGTTTGAGATGGAGTCTTGCTCTGTCACCCAGGCTAGAGTGAGGTGGCGTGATCTCGGCTCACTGCAAGCTCTGCCTCCCGGGTTCACGCCATTCTCCTGCCTCAGCCTCCCCAGTAGCTGGGACTACAGGTGCCCGCCACCACACTTGGCTGATTTTTTTGTATTTTTAGTAGAGACGGAGTTTCACCATGTTAGCCAGGATGGTCTTGATCTGACCTTGGGATCCACCCGCCTCGGCCTCCCAAAGTGCTGGGATTACAGGCACGAGCCACTGCACCCGGCCCCTTTTTCGTTATTTTACATTGACTGAGAGCTGGCCTGGAACATTCTCCTGGGTATAAATACTCCAAATATAAGCTACCTGCTCAGTAGAGGAAACTAATCAACAGCAGGGCCCAGCATAGTTCAAAGACACATATAGTGAGAAGCTCATTGGGGCCTGGCTCCTAATTGCAAGGACAGTTGCACAAGTGTCTCTGAATGCTTAGAGAGCCTGGCCTTTCCTCACCCAATGCCCCTCACCAGCATTTTCAAGCACATCTTGGCCTTTTGTCATTCTGTTCTCTGGGGTGAAAACTCATCTTCAGGGCTGTCTACAACAAAAAAGAAACGTCATGTTACTGAAACCTCAGGAACAGAGATTACAGATTGGGTTAAGAGTGTGCCCTTTCTTAAGGATGGTATGCATGGAAAAGTAGCAAACAATTTCCAAATGATACAAGAAAAAATGCCTCTAATGGGTACTTATTCTATAGTTCAACTCGACTTGTTCTGTAAGTGGTAGGGAAAATGGGATAAAATACCACATATTCATGCATTTTTGCTGCTCATTCAGAATGAAACTGTGCAGCAAGTATGTGCACGTTTCATGAGAGACACAGAAGAAAAAGAGTTACACATACAAAATGATCCTTTACTGTAAGCCCTTCCGCCACTTGGTTCATTGGGCATGTTTGGGTGAAGCAGAACCTCTTTCTGTCAGCTCTGACAGTTCAGATGTGTTGGTCCTTTCTCCTCCTAGTCCACCCGAAAGTTCTATTGAGAACCCTTTGTCCCTCCTCCTTACCTATCTAGTCCCACTCTACACCCACCACTGCCTGAAGAAGAGCCCAGAGAGTACTACTCGTAGTGGAGCTGCCTATCAACCTCCAAAAAGAAATCTTTGTCCATTTAGGCCAGGCACGGTGGCTCACACCTGTAATCCCATCACTTTGGGAGTCCGAGGCAGGTGGATCACTTGAGGTCAGGAGTTCGAGACCAGCCTGACCAACAAACCTGACCAACCCGTCTCTACTAAAAATACAAAAATTAGCCAGGTGTGGTGGTGTGCACCTCTAATCCCAGCTACTTGGGAGGCTGAAGCAGGAGAATTGCTTGAAACTGGGAGGTGGAGGCTGCAGCGAGCCAAGATGGTATCATCGCATTCCAGCTTGGGTAACAGGGTGAGACTCCATCCCCACCCCGCTTAAAAAAAAAAAAAAAAGAAAGAAAGAAATCTTTGTCCACTTAGACAGGTTGCAAATGGGGAAGAAGGCACAGTGAGAGGACATGTCCCCTTCTCTATGTCTGGTTTGGCTCTATAATAAGACAAATTTGATCATTTCTCAGAAGATCCAGGAAAATTCATAGATGAGTTCAAGAAGTTAACTCTGACATATAATTTAACTGGGCAGGATCTGTATGTTTTGTTGTCTGTGTTGTGTGGTGGAAGAGCATTTGGGGTACAGCTAGGACCCATGGAGATGAGGTATAGCTCACAACCCAAACCATAATATATATCAGAAAGGAGGTATAGCAGTTCCAGATCAAGATCTAGAGTGGAACTATCAAAGGGGCAGTGAGGACTTGGGAGAAGAGATCATATGGTCACTTGTTTGTTACAGGAGATGAAAAACTGAATGAAAAAGTAAGTTTCTCAGTGCAAAGATGAGAATCCAGCTTTGTTTCAATAGCGTTTAATTGAGGCAATCAGGAAATATACTAACACTAATCCTGCCTCAAGGAAAGATAAACCCTTCTGGGAGTACATTTTATAACCCAGTCTGCCCTTGATATACATAGAAACTTGTAAAAGCAGCTATTGGTCGCAAAACTTCTATGAAACAGTTTTGGATATGACATTTTTAATTTTTAATAACAGGGACAAAGAAGAGGAAGGAGAAAGAGCAAAAAGAACCTCCCACAAGGTGCTGCTCTTGGTTGCAACCTTCAGCTAACCTCCCACATAGGGTTGCCTCCTGGGATTGACCTCAACAAGGGAAGCTGAAAGGTGGGAAGCCCAAAGCTGGGAACCCGAATCACAGTGCCTTGGGCATAAATCAGGGTGCACACTGTAAGAAAACTGGCCATTGGAAGAGGGTTTGTCCAGTTTTCTGAAGAGAGCCATTGGCACCCGAAATAATGATGGGTGAAACAGCCAGGCAAGTGCCCAAGAGTGATGGGGCCTGAGACCTTTCACCACAGCTTCCATAAGACAACTAGCCATATAACAGAAGAAGCCTTGGTAACCTTTGCCATGGCAGGTAAGAATATTAACTTTTGCTGGGCTTGGTGGCTCACGCCTGTAATCATGGCACTTTGGGAGGCTGAGGTGGGTAAATCACTTGAGGTCAGGAGTTTGAGACTAGCCTGGCCAACATGGTGAAACCCCGTCTCTACTAAAAATACGAAAAAAGAAAAATCTGGAAATTGCTTGGACGCAGGAGACGGAGGTTGCAGTGAAATGAGATCATGCCACTGCACTCCAGCCTGGGCAACAGAGCGAGACTCCGTCTCAAAAAAAAAAAAAAGGAATATTAATTTTCTTCCGATTGGTTACTCTGTTTTGACCCATTATAATGGGTCTCTGTCGTCCCAAAACTGTATGGTCACGGGGATAGACTGACAAGCCCATAGATGCCATTTTATCTAATCTCTAAGCTGTTTTTCAGAGACTTTGGTTTTCCTACAAAATTTTCTTATCATGCCTGGATGACTCAGGGCAGTCACAGCAAACTCTCCTTTGGTAGATGAAGCCAACAAACTGACTTTAGAACAACACCTGGAAGTTAAAACCCACACCAAGTACAAGAAGTCCTAGAAGCTAAAGGACACCAGTGGGTGACAGAGGGACGCTTATTGAAATCTCAGGCATTTTGCTAGACACTCCTGATAAACTGTTAACACGAGGTGCTAATCAGTGAAAAATAGTTAAACATTTGCATGACTCTACTCACTTGGGAAGAGATTCCCTGTTTCAATTAGTGTCTTGGCTTTTTATAGAAAAAAGGTTACTTAAAACAGTAAACCACATAACTCAAGCTTGTGAACTATGTGCCTGGAATAACCCAAATGACCAATGTTTACCTCCTCTTTTAGTAAGGCTTGTTCAGCATAGAGGAATGTACCGCGGTGAAGACTGGCAAATTGACTATACTCAGATGCCCCTATGGCAAAAATTTAAGTATTTATTAGTATTCATTGACACCTTCACCGTTTGGATCAAGGTTTTTCCTACCCGGTCTGAAAAGGCAATGGAGGTTCCTAAACTCCCACTAAAAGAATTCATTCCGCCGGGCATGGTGGCTCATGCCTGTAATTCCTGCACATTTTGAGGCTGAGGCAGGTGGATCACCTGAGGTCAGGAATTTGAGACCAGCCTGGCCAACATGATAAAACCCCCATCTCTACTAAAAATATTAAAAAATTAGCTAGCCATGGTGACGGGCACCTCTAATCCCAGCTACCTGGGAGGCTGAGAAAGGAGAATTGTTTGAACCTGGGAGGTGGAGGTTGCAGTGAGCTAAGATTGGGTCACTGCACTCTACCCTGGGCAACAAAAGTGAAACTCCCTCTAAAAAATGAAATAAAATAAAATAAAATAAATAAAGAATGCCAGTTTGGGGCTATCTAAGAGCTTAGAGAGATAATGGCCTATCTTTCTCTTTTTTTTTTTTTTTTTTTTTTGAGACGGAGTCTCGCTCTGTCGCCCAGGCTGGAGTGCAGTGGCTGGATCTCAGCTCACTGCAAGCTCCACCTCCTGGGTTTACGCCATTCTCCTGCCTCAACCTCCCGAGTAGCTGGGACTACAGGCGCCCGCCACCTCGCCCGGCTAAGTTTTCGTATTTTTTAGTAGAGACGGGGTTTCACCGTGTCAGCCAGGATGGTCTCGATCTCCTGACCTCGTGATCCGCCCGTCTCGGCATCCCAAAGAGCTGGGATTACAGGCTTGAGCCACCGCGCCTGGCCTTTTTTTTTTTCTTAGACAGAGTCTCACTCTGTCACCCAGGCTGGAGAACAGTGGTGTGATCTCGGCTCACTGCAACCTCTGCATCCCAGGTTCAAGCAATTCTTCTTCCTCAGCCTCCCAAGTAGCTGGGATCACAGGCACGTGCCACCATGCCTGGCTAATATTTGTATTTTTAGTAGAGATGGGGTTTCACCATGTTGGTCAGGCTTTTCTTGAACTCCTGACCTCATGATCCGCCTACCTCAGCCTCCCAAAGTGCTGGGATTACAGGCATGAACCACTGTGCCCAGCCCAATAATGGCCTATCTTTCACAGTGACAATTACACAAAATATATCTTCAGCCCTAGAAATTTAGTATCGCCTTCACTTAGCATGGAGGACACAGTCTTCAGAGAAAGTAAAAAGAGCTAATCAAATTCAAAACAGGACTCTTGCTAAGCCATGCCAAGAAACATCGAAGACCTGGCTGTCTTTGTTATCTGCAGCCTTATTACAAGTTCCAGTGGCCTCTAAGGGAAATCTGCAGCTCAACTCTTTTGAAATATTGTATAGAAGGCCTTTGTTAGCTACATACCTTCTAATAAACACAGATAATTTCAAGCTACAGAATCATGTGACAAGTGCAAATGCATTCTTTGAATATAGAAATCAAAGATGCCCTTCCCCAACTAAAGAAGATAATCCTGTTACAACCCAGCTGGGAAATTTGGTCCCATTAAAAACTTGGAAAGAAGTATCCCCAGCAGATCAACTTTCCCCAAAGTGGAAGGGACCCTATCAAGTTCTCTTTAGTAACCCAACAGCAGTTTTAAATTCTGGGAATAAATGGCTGGGTCCACTTATTTCGAATTAAACCTGTCTCTTACGAAGTCCTACAGGCCAGCAGGACTCAAGAGACTGATCTG
The DNA here is from genome assembly GCF_000951045.1 of Mandrillus leucophaeus. Classification (NCBI taxonomy): domain Eukaryota; kingdom Metazoa; phylum Chordata; class Mammalia; order Primates; family Cercopithecidae; genus Mandrillus; species Mandrillus leucophaeus. Next base: position 246,230 of record NW_012110463.1, on the reverse strand, counting down.
TTTATTCCCATGAGCCAGTGACCTCCAACTCCGGTTCAGAAGATGAGACAGGGATGGGTAGCATAAAGATATGGATTGACATTCTACTCTTGGGTATTAGTTGGAATCATGCAGAGAGTAACTTATTTACTGAGCGGACACAGACTTCATCCTCTCTACATAATCAAACAAACTATTGGTTATGTAGACATTTTAACAGAGACTGAAAAGGGATCTTGTGCTTTGCTCACAACCGAATGTTATGTGTATGCTCCAGACTATTCACATAATATTACCCAGACTGTACAAGTTTTAGACACTCTTACCATTTATGCATTATCATTCAATCCTATATCAGCTTGGTTCCAACAATTGTCCACTTCTTGAAAAGCCTCCCTGTTTAGTTTACTTGGACTAATTTTACGAGTTTTGCTTTGCTGTTGTGAAACATATTGTGGTTGTACTCTTTGTGTAGTCCCAACTACTCTGGAGGCTGAGGCAGGAGAATCGCTTGATCCCGGGAGGCAAAGGTTGCAGAGAGCTGAGATGGCATATTACATATAAGTTTTTAATTTCTCTTCAAAAATCAATATGTCAGTATGTTCAATTCTTTGCCTCCTACTTTTAAAATTCACTAAATGAATTTTTTTTAAAGCTCACTAAATGCTTTCTTAAATTGGACACTTATTAGTCTTCCAGATTTCACCCTTTTTTGAAACTCGAAGTTATGAACGACCTTCACCATACCAACACTGTCTGACTTTCTCTACCCTGAATGCAAGAGACCCCAATAGTTAGGCAGGAATGTCATCGCCCCTATTCAGCCTGAAAAAGTTACAGAAGACTAATCTTTGTCTCTCTGCAACTCTTAGGATTTAGGGTCCTCTTGTAAAAGAAGGGGGAAAATATGTCAGAAGCGTTTGAACCACAGTGACTTCATTTTGAGAGAGGGCCAGGAAAATGATGCTGTGACTTGCTGGGCTGCATTCTCAGCAAGTTAGGCATGCCTAGCCTCTAGATGTTTATGGTTAAGGGAATGAATTAATCATGTTTACTAAGCAGAACCAGACTTAGGAGTGTCCAGATATCCCAACATCTGGAGAATAAAGGCATCCCTAATTTTGCTTTAAAGATAACATTGAGTTGGCCGGACATGGTGGGTCACACCTGTAATCCCAGCACTTTGGGAGCCAAGGCAGGTGGATCTCCTGAGGTCAGATGTTCGAAACCAGCGTAGCTAACGTGGCGAAACCTAGTCTCTACTAAAAATACAAAAATTAGCCGGATGTGGTGGTGTGCACCTGTAGTCCCAACTACTCTGGAGGCTGAGGCAGGAGAATCACTTGATCCCGGGAGGCAAAGGTTGCAGTGAGCTGAGATCGTGCATTACATATAAATTTTTAATTTCTCTTCAAAAATCAATGTCAGTATGTTCAATTCTTTGCCTTCTACTTTTAAAATTAACTTCCTCATAAAGCAACCTTTTTCCATCACCTGCTCCACCGTACCTCATTCCAATTACCTGCTCCACACTAACTCATTCTGATTGCCTGCTCTGCCCCGACCTGCTCCACCCTGACTCCCGCCAAACCACTCACCGCATCACTCTATTTAAATTAGCCAGTCTGAATTGGTTTACTGTGCGGCCTAATCCTAGCCAACAGGGGAAGGACACAGCAGCAAGGGCCACATGCTTCAGGGATAAGAACCCCTTCCCCACTCTTAAGTGTGCGCTCATTGTTGCTCCATCTATAACGGCACACACGTCTATAAAATTAAATTGCCTTGCTAAGTAGAAAAAAAAATTTTTATATTCAAGTGCTATTTATTTTGTGGCACTAAAAGTTTACTTACAACATTGCACCTTTGCACTCCAGCCTGGGCAACAAGAGAGAAACTCCGTCTCAAAAAAAAAAAAAAAAAGTTCACATTTTGGATACATTGAAAAAGACAGCAAAGAAGAGAGAGAGTTTTCCACTGCTCTGGGATGGGCCTGGTTCAGCTCAGGGAGGAAGACCTGCCTGAAAAGGCTGCAGCTGAGGCTGTGAATCTTCTTCATCCAGCCCAACCTCTGATTACATCTGCTGTCACTCAGGGCCTGAGAAGGCGGGGTCTTAAACGTTATCCAATCAGGGACGCTGTCCTGGGAACTGTCCAATCAGGCACACAGCTGGAACGAACAGGGCGGCTTCCGGGATTTGGCCGGGGCCTTTGCCTCTCACTGCAGCCGAAGGTCCAGGTCTAGTGCTCACTGCTCTGTGTCTTCTGCTTCTAGAGGCCCAGTCTCTGTGGCCTTGTGACCTGCAGTTATTGGAGATCCACAACTAGGAAGTCAGGACCCCCTGGAAGCCTAGAAATGGTGAGAGGGCCAGTCTGACATCCCGAGAGAGGGAACGGGGCTGATTGGAACCGGCGGGAAGCGGCTGTGGCGGGACTCACGCCTCCCTGCAGTCAGCTCCACAACGTTCGCCCCGAGTTCTCCTTGTCCAGCTCGGCCTCAGTCCCCTTCAGCCATGAGATGGCGGCTGCGCTGGCAGCTGGGCCTCCGGGCGTCCAGTCTCTTCCCTGTGTAGTGATTGTGCCCTGGCCTGGAGCCCTCTCTGGGCAGCTCTGCACCAGTAGCCCCGCATCTCTCCCAGATTGTGCAGAGACCATGGGAGGAACGTCAGGGCAGAATCCTGACTCGGGGTGCGGGTTCATGTGGGAAGCGTTTTTGTCCATAGGCTTCCCAGGCTTTCTTTTTTCCTGTTAAAAATTTATGGTGTCACCGCGAAAATTTTAAATAATTCAGAGCACCCGGCTGTGGTTTGTAATTTGTAATCCATAGAAGGGGCTTGAAGGAAAGACTTATAAGGTTCGTGATAAAAAGCAAATTGAGTAATTGGCTAGGTACTGTGATGTAGTTTTTGTTGTTTTGTTTTTCTTTTTTTTTTTGGAGACAGTCTCACTCTGTTGCCTACGCTGGAGTCCAGTGGTGTGATCTGGGCTCACTGCAACCTCTGCCTCCGTAGTAGCTGGGACTACAGGTGCCCGCCACCACGCTTGGCCATTTTTTAAAAAAAAATTTTTAGTAAAGACGGAGGAAGGGGTTTACCATGTTGGCCAGGCTGGTCCTGAACTCCTGACCTCAGGTGACCCACCCACCTCGGCCTTTCAAAGTGTTGGGATTACAGGCGTGAGCCCCGCGCCTGCCCTAGTTTCTTAATTTTTAAAATCAAGGTAGAAATATCCTGGTTATGTAATCAGAGCTTAATTGGCAGTTTATAGTTGGTTAAATCCGAAGCTTGTTTCCACCAATGTAGTAATTTACCAAAAAATGCTCTTGATTTAGACTTTTTTTAGAAGTAGAAATCCGGGGACTAGTGCCACCTCAATCTAATTTGCTGCCACTTAATGATTTTCACACTCCACAGAGGACTGATTTTTCCCTGAAATTTTCACTAGTGTCCCAAGAAGGGCCTCAGGTCTACCCCTTATCCCCTTTTCCTCCAGTCTAACTCTGGCTTGCAGAAAAATACTAAATTTCCAGTTTGGTCTGACATTCCCAAATGCCAATTTTCCCACCCTAATGCACTTTATCAACTATTTATCCTTTAGTATACATTTTGATACCTATTTTAAGTAATTCTTTTTATTTTTAATTTTTGAGATGGAGCCTTGCTCTGTTACCCAGGCTGGAGTACAGTGGCACAACCTCGGCTTACTGCAGGCTTTGTCTCCCAGGCTCAAACGATTCTCTTGTCTCCTCCCAAGTAGCTGGAATTACATTTGCCCAGGACCACGCCTGGCTAATTTTTGTATTTTTAGTAGAGATGGGGTTTCACTATGTTGGCCAGGCTGGTCTCGAACTCCTGTCTTTAAGAAATCTGCCTGCCTCCGCCTCCCAAAGAGCTGGAATCACAGACATGAGCCACCACACCTGGCCTATTAATCATTTTTTGACAAAGCATTTGATGGCACATTTAAAAAGATTTAAAAAAAAAAATATTTCCTATGAGAAGAAAGCAAAGAATAATCTCCTGACACTGTATGGTAAAATATCTCTGCATTTTTTTCTTCTATTTTCACTAGACACAGATATCAGAATGTTTTTGGGTCAGGTTTTCCTTTTGAAACTTTATAGGGTGATATGTCTTCAGTCACCCTTCAGTATTTTATTTTTATTTTTTGTGAGACAGAGTCTTGCTCTATCACCCAGGCTGGAGTGCAGTGGCCTGTGATCTCGGCTCATTGCAAGCTCCACCTCCAGGTTCAGGCCATTCTCCTGCCTCAGCCTCCCAAGTAGCTGGGACTACAGGTGCCTGCCACCACGCCTGGCTATTTTTTTTTTTTTTTTTTTTGTATTAGAGATAGGGTTTCACTGTGTTAGCCATGATGGTCTTGATCTCCTGACCTTGTGATCCGCCCGCCTTGGCCTCCCAAAGTGCTGGAATTACAGGCGTGAGCCACCGCGTCCAGCCCACCCTTCAGTTTTTCTTGGACCTGGGTTTCAGTACCCTATGGGGATAAACATGGCTATGTCTGCTAGAGTGTCTTGTGAATATCAGCTACTGGGGTGGTTTTCCCTCATAGGACAACCTGAGGTATTTAGTGTAGCTTCTCAAGTGTGCAGGTGGATGCCCTGAGGCTAAGAGGCATTTCCTGCTGCCTTTTTTTTTTTTTTAAGTTAACCCCTTGAGACATTAATATTGTCTTCACCCAACTTAACTTTCGTTTCTTGGAGACACATTGCTGGTCAGCCAATCAGATACTAGTATTGAGGAGAAAAATAATTTCTGCATTCTGAATTCCTTTAGGGGACAGAAAAGTAGTGCAAGAAAAATAGTAAAAAATCTCCAGGAAAAAAAAGAAAAAAACTACCAGACCCCAAAAATCTGACTCCATTGAGATGGTGTTAAGAACTTGCAGAGTAAAATGTGCCCAAGGCACTCACTGGGGCATAGTTCAGAGTCTCCTGAGAGGGGTTATTGAGTACTTAAGTGAGCAGGATGGGGTGGGACACTCAAGTAATTGAATGGCCTGACTTGACACTTGAGTAAGACATATCTGTATCTTGAAAAGATTTGTTCACTTATTTTGACCTGAGGTTTATCATTATTATTTTTTTAAAGACAGACTTTCCCTCTCTCACCCAGGCTGGGGTGAAGTGGTGCCATCTTAGCTCACTGCAACCTCCAAATCCCAATTTCAAGTGATTTTCTTGCTTGAGCCTCCCAAGTAGCTAGGACTACAAGTGTGCACCACCACTCCCAGCTAGTTTTTGTATTTTTAGTAGAGATGGAGTTTCACCATGTTAGCCAGGATAGTGTCAAGCTTCTGACCTGAAGTGACACATGCCTGGGCCTTCCAAAGTGCTGAGATTACAGGCCTGAGCCAATGTGCTCAGCTGACCTCAGTTTTTTAACTATATATTGCATTTTATTAGTAGAGCTTGAAAGGTAACAAAATATAAGGGCATAAAAGAGGTGAGTTTCAAAAACATTAATATCTAATAATATATTTTATTTGTTGAAAATTTTCACTTCCTTTTTTTTCCTCAGAGTGAGTTTGGAAATATTCTCAGGTGTGTTTTTTTATGGCTGAGTGATTTCAAACAGAATTCCATCTAGCTTTTAGAATGGTAGCTACCAAGAAAAAAAATAAAGAAAAATCCCTCTTCAATTTCAGCTGTAGACAGTGAATACATTTCCACAAAAAAATATGGTAGATAATTGGTGAGTTACATAGATTCCTGAAAACTTCAATTCCTTTTTGCAGCCGTGTAAATTTTTGACAGTGAATATCTTTGTTCTATATCCTGTTTTATTGTGTGTTTGTGTTTAAGATAGAGTCTCACAGCAACGCCCAGGCTGGAGTACAATGGTGCAGTCTTAGCTCACTGCAACCTCCACTTCCCAAGTTCAAGAGATTCTCCTGCCTCAGCCTCCTGAGTAACTGAGACTACAGGCACGTGCCGTCACACTCAGCTAATTTTTGTATTTTTAGTATGGATGGGGTTTCACCATGTTGGCCAGGCTGGGCTCAAACTCCTGACCTCAAGTGATCCGCCTACCTCAGCCTCCCTAAGTGCTGAGATTACAGGTGTGAGCCACCTGGCCTGGCCTGGCCCTATATCCTGTTACTTTGATTTTTGAGATTAAGGCTAAATTTTATGTGATGAAATTTGGTGCCTCCCAGAAGTGTTCCCATGTGACTAATTTTTTTGTTTGTTTATTTGAGACACAGTTTTGCTCTTGTTGCCCAGAGTGGAGTGCAATGGTGCAATCTTAGCTCACTGCAACCTACACCTCCTAGGTTCAAGCGATTCTCCTGCCTCAGTCTTCTGAGTAGTTGAAATTACAGGAGCCTGGCTAATTTTTGTATTTTTAGTAGAGATAGGGTTTGACCACATTGGCCAGACTGGTCTCAAACTCCTGACCTCAGGTGATCCACCCACCTCGGCCTCCCAAAGTCCTGAAATTACAGGCATAAGCCATTGTGCCTTGATTACTACGTGATTTTTAATATAAATAATAAAATTATACATTTATTGTCTGAAAAAAAAATACTTTTGCTTTTCTTACTGAGGCAAAATATAAGTACCTTAAAATGTTCTTCCCTTACTTGAACACTGTGAGTAATTTTGCTGAATTTTTCTAACAGTTTTAATTTCAAAAACCAAGAAATTCTGACTGTAGTAACTCTGAAATGGAAATTAAAGCTTAAGGTGCAGGAGTGTGTCCCTCTTAGTTCTGGTTGCCATGAGAGTACACACGAACAAGGAAAGTAGGGGGGGTTTACTACCTCTAATGCAGCTTGTCCTTCTTACTGTGTCCTGCCTTGGTTGGATGGAGTTGGATGGCACAATCTAAGCTAAACCTGGTTAGCTAACTTGAAAAGTACAGGAATGCGGTTATACTGGTGGGAAGGCAGGAAGATCAGTTTCATGGGAAGTAGCTGTTGCCATAGGAGAGGTAATTCACAGAGTGGGTAGCAGATGTGGAATGTGGGCTCCATAGATAAGAACTGGCTAGAAGGTTGTTTACCAGGGCAGGGGAAACACGGAGAGTAAGGAAGTCTGGCCTTGAAAGCAAGGTGAAAAAGGCAAAGAAACTTAAGCAAGCTAAACTTTTGAAGAAGAATTTCTTAACTGTATTCAACATCTATGCATTACACGATTAAGAAAATGCTCGTTTAAACAGGATGGTATTTATTACCCAGAAAGTTCTGAAAAAACTATCAGGAGATACCTGTTTATTAGGGTACTAAAGAAAAACTACTTAAAATCATTATTAAAAATTGTAGAACATGGAAGATAGCTGTATCTTGAACTTTCCACAAAAATGATGTTTTCTTACAGTTAAATTCAGACTGTAACTGACTTTAGTGGGGGCAATATCTCAGTAGTGATGCTGTGTCCTTCTGGGTGCATCTGCACACTATAAAAACTTGTCCTGGTGCAGTTGATGTTAATAACTCAATAAGCTCTCACAGATTTTTTCTCTATAGATTTTTCTCTTCATCAGTAGGTATCTTTATGCAGCTGATGTGCATAAACCATCACATTTGATTGGCAGCTACCTTTTTTTTAAGTTTTTTTTTTTTGCATTTATCTTTCTTTGGTAAAGGAAAGCTCTCATCGTTGTTTATAGTTTAGAAAAACAAAACAAAAAACCAAAAACAAACACAGGCTCTTCCACTTACTGGATGTTTGACAAAATAGTCTTTTGGGGCCAAAACATTGGCATTACTGGTGAGCTTCGTAGAGATTCAGTAACCCAGACTTTATTTCAGATCTCCTGAAAAGATAATCTGCATTAACAAGATGTCCAGTTTATTGTACACATTAAAATTTGAGGGGTACCTTCTAACTCAACATATCTGTTTTGTCTGAAAAATAAAAACAGCTATGTCTTTTTCATCTGAAAAATATACACAGCTCATTCTGTATTATGTAAATATAGCACTCAAAAATGTACATGTTTGTGTTCATGCCCTCAATTTTACACTTTATCATTCAGACAAGTATCATATGTACACTGATATTATGGATATTATGCCACTCTTCTCTCAGAATTAGAGAATACATTAGAAAACATTTGTGTGTTGACAATTATTTTATGGAATAATTTCAGTCACTCATAAGTCAGAACAAGTTCTGTTCACTTTCTGATTTTACCTTGAGTCAAATAAAAAATTCTGCCCATAGCCATTTTGTAAATAGGTGTGTTTGTGTGTGCCTTCCAGGGACTGTTGACATTTAGGGATGTGGCCATAGAATTCTCTCTGGAGGAGTGGCAATGCCTGGACACTGCGCAGAAAAATTTATCTAGGAATGTGATGTTAGAAAACTACAGAAACCTGGCTTTCCTAGGTAAGGATAACTGGATGTCTGTATGTATTGAGATGGAGTCTTGCTCTGTCGCCAGGCTGGAGTGCCATGGCATGATCTCGGATCACTACAACCTCTCCTCCCAGGTTCCAGCAATTCTCCTGCCTCAGCCTCCTGAGTAGCTGGGACTACAGGCAAACACCACCATGCCCAGCTAATTTTTGTACTTTTAGTAGAGACGGGGTTTCAACATGTTGGCCAGGATGGTCTGGACCTTGTGATCTGCCTGACTCAGCTACCCAAAGTATTGGGATTACAGGCATAAGCCTCCACACCTGGCCATGCAAGATCCGCCTCCCAGGTTCAACCAATTCTCCTGCCTCAGCCTCCTGAGTAGCTGGGATTACAGGCATGTGCCACCACACCTGGCTAATTTTGTATTACTTTTTTTTTTAGTAGACACAGGGTTTCCTTTTATTACCTCAAAATTTGGGAAGTCCTCACCCTTTTTTTTATCTTCGACTAACCTCTGTATTATTTTTTTCCATATTCTTTTTCTAAGATTTCTTTAGTGAATATATTGATCTAATTGTATCTAGTAAGTTTTACATTCCATGTTTTAATTTTGTTTTGCAATTTTACTTTTTTTTGTTATATATTTGAGGGTATGCCACCACACATCTGTTAATTTTGATTTTTTAGTATATATTATAATTGTGCGTGCCAATATTTAACTTTGTACAATTTACAACATTGTGGAGCAAAATCATATATGAATTAGCCATGTCTTTTTCCAATAGAATTATCTCTGTTTGTTTGCCTGTATAAATGTTATCCTTGAATTTTTTTGTAACTTGTATATTTGTTGTTTAGGATTGTTTTGAATGGTTTTCTAATCCTGTGTAGATGAGAAGTCAAAATTCTTGTAATTTCAACATCCTATTTGTGAATCTTTATGAATTTTGTGTGGGAGAAACACTTGGATTTGAATATAATTTAAAACTATCATAACTCTGTATCTCTTTTAGGTATTATTGTTTATTTTTACTTGTCAAAAAACATAACAAAATTTACCAGAAAATATTTTTAAATATTCAGTTTAGTCATGTTAATTATCTTGACAATGTCATGTAACATATTGCTAAAATGTTTTTATCTTGCAAAGCTAAATCTTAAAACATATTAAACCACTACCAAGTTTTCCTTTTTTTTTTTTTTTTGGAGATGGAGTCTTGCTCTGTCACCCTGCTGTGCAGTGGTGTGATCTCAGCTCACTGCAACCTCCACCTCCCAGGTTCAAGCAATTTTAGTGCCTCAGGGTCCTGAGTAGCTGGGACTACAGGTGCCCACCACCATGCTTTTCTAAATTTTGCATTTTTAGTAGACGTGGGGTTTCGCCATGTTGGCCAGGCTGGTTTCAAACTCCTGACTTTAGGTGATTCACCCACCTCCGCCTCCCAAAGTGCTGGGATTACAGGTGTGATCTACCATGCCTGGCCCCAGTTTTTTCTGTTTTATGGCACTTTGCAAATACCACTCTCTTCTTTGTTTCTAAGAGTGTAACTCCTTCATATATCTCATGCAATCTCTGTCTTCTTGTGGCTGGCTCATTTCATTTAGCATAATGCCATCAAGATTTATATTTACGGTTGGTAGAATACTTCCTGCTTTTTGAATACTGAGTGATAGTCCAGAATTTTTTTTTTGGATGGAGTTTCACCTTTGTTGTCCAGGTTGGAGTGCAATGGTGCAATCTTGGCTCACCGCAACCTCTGCCTCCCAGGTTCAAACGATTCTCCTGCGTCAGTCCCCCAAATACCTGGGATTACTGGCATGTGGCTCCAGGCCCAGCTAATTTTGTATTTTTAGTGGAGATGGCGTTTTGCCATGTTGGTCAAGCTGGTCTTGAACTCCCAACCTCAGGTCATCTGCTAGCCTCAGCCTTTCAAAGTGCTGGGATTACAGGCTTGAGTCACTGTGTCCGGCCTCAGAATTTTTATATTTCAAATTATGTCTACTAAATGACTTGGTGAAAGAAATTTGCATTGCTTTCACCTATTGTCTTAGAGTAACAATGCTGCAATAATTATGGGTATGTAAATGACTCCTTACATGACCATATATGTGAAAGTTTATGTATGTGCTGCATTCTATTTTATTAGTCCATTTTTTTACCTTTATACTCATACCAAATTGTTTTAATTTTGTAGCTTTGTAATGTGTTTTGAATTAAGAACTTTAATGCCTCCAGCATTGTTTCTTTTTTCTTTTCTTTCTTTTTTTTTTTAAGATTATTGTGTACTTCATTGTCTCTTGGGATTCTATATACTTTTGGGGTTGCTGTTTCTTCAAGAATGCAATGAGTAATTTGGAAAACATAGCATTAAATATGTAGATTGCACTGAGAAGGATGGACCTTTTCACAATTTAACTATTTCAACCTTTGTATAAGAGCACACTCAAGAGCGTTAATTTCTATATATTTGTAAATTTTTCAGTTTTTTTCTCATATGGTTGTATGCTCTCATTCCATTTTGGTCATAGAAAGTAGTTCATAGAAGTTTACTTTTAACAATTTTGGTATGACTTCCTTTTTGGCTAAAGATGTGGTTTATCAAGGGAAATGTTGTATGAGCTATTGAGAAGGGTGTGTATTCTGATGTTGTTGAGGAGTGTTCTCCATAACTCTGTTTGGAATAATTGTTTTATACTGCCTTTACGTAGTCTGTTCCCTTATTTACATAATTTTCTTGTTTTATTTTTATTGTAGAAAGTGTGGTATTTGTTTCTATAATTATATTGCTTTCTGTGTGTTTCTTCCACTCTGTCAATATTTGCTTCATATATTTGGAACCCTAATGTGAGACACACACACACACACAAATTTGTCATAGGTTCCCAGTGAATGAATCTATTATTTTTTGATGTCCCTCTTTGTTTCTTTGGAGTTTCAATTTCAAGTATATTTTATAAAATATTATACTTTTTGACTGAAGATGTAGCTTGTGTATGATTATTTTGACTGTATCTGCCCTCATTTGATTAATGTTGCATGGAATGTCTACTTTCATACTGCCACTTCCAGTCTTTTTTAATCATTAGATTTCTTTTTTTTTTTTTCTTTTTTCTTGAGATGGAGTTTTGCTCTTTCACCCAGGTAGAAGTGCAGTGGCACAATCTCGGCTTACTGCAACCTCCACCTTCCAGTTTCTAGTGATTCTCCTGCCCTAGCCTTTTGAGTAGCTAAGATAACAGGTACCTGCCACCACGCCCAACTAATTTTTGTATTTTTAATAGAGATGGAATTTCAGCAGGTTGGCCAGGCTGGTCTCAAACCCCTGACCTCATGATCCATCTTCCTCGGCCTCCCAAAGTTCTAGGATTACAGACAAGAGCCCCCATGCCTGGCCCTAATCATTAGATTTCAACTGACTCCTGTAGAAAGGCAAGATGTATCTTGGTTTTTAAAATGCTTAATAAAACTATTTGTTGAAAGTATGTCTGAATTTAAAAGCTAACTTTATATATATATGTATATATATATAATTTTCTGAAAGAGAAAGACTTACTATTATTTTGTTAAGTATTTCATTTGATTCTTGCATGTGTGTCTCTTATTTATTCTCTTTCCATTTTTGTCTTTTTGATGTTTGTATTTATATGATTTCATTTATTTTCTTTTTCATATCTTTTGTTTTTTCTTTTTTTCTATCCTTTTTTCTTTTTTTTTTTGAGATGGAGTTTTGCTTTTGTTGTCCAGGCCGGTGCAATGGTGTGATGTCAGCTCACTGCAACCTCTGCCTCCCACGACACCCAGCCTCTTTTGTGTATTTATACAAATATTTTCGTGGTACTTTGGGGATTACATATAACCTTAAAATATACAACATGTTTTAATCTGTTAAAAAAATAAGTTGCATAAAAAAATTTTTTTTTTTTTTTGGACAGAGTCTCGCTCTCAGGCCCAGGCTGTAGTGAAGTGGCAGGATCTCGGCTCACTGCAACCTTTGCCTCCTGGGTTCAAGTGATTCTCCTGCCTCAGCCTCCTGAGTAGCTGGGACTACAGGCGTGTGCCACTATGCCTGGCTGACTTTTGCATTTTTAGTAGAGACGGGGTTTCACCATGTTGGCCAGGTGCTCTCAAACTCTTTTTTTTTTTTTTTTGAGACAGTGTCTCTCTCTGTCGCCCAGGCTGGAGTACAGTGGCATGATCTCGGCTCACTGCAAGCTCCGCCTCTGGGTTTAAGCCATTCTCCTGCCTCAGCCTCCCGAGTAGCTGGGACTACAGGCGCCCGCCACCTCGCCCGGCTAGTTTTTTGTATTTTTTTAGTAGAGACGGGGTTTCACAGTGTTAGCCAGGATGGTCTCGAGCTCCTGACCTCGTGATCCTCCCGTCTAGGCCTTCCAAAGTGCTGGGATTACAGGCTTGAGCCACCGCGCTCAGCCGTTCTCAAACTCCTGACCTCGTGATCCACCTGCCTTGGCCCCCACAAAGTGCTAGGATTATAGGCATGAACCACAGCGCCCAGCCTCTTTTCTATATTTATACAGAAATTTTTGTAGTACTTTGGGGATTACATATCACTTCTGAAAAATACAACAGTATATTTATTTTGGCAGAATAATAAGTTGCATGTAAAAATTCGTTTTTGTTACATCTTCCCTCAAAGTTGTCATTGATATTGCTAATTATATCTTATTATGTTGTATATTCATTAACAGATGTTTATAATAATTTCTATGCTTTTTTCTTACTAATTTCAGAGAATAATTAAAAATGTTTTCTGCACCACTAGGATACTGTTAAGAAATTCTACTATTGTGTATTTGCATATTTTTTTCTAGAAAATAATGTATTTTTATATGATTATATGGGTTTTTTTAATTCATGTTATTTTCAGTAGAAGAAACTATTTTCAGCACCCTTTATATGTAGGGTATATGCAGTTCCAATATACTTTTTTAGAATTTGCTTACCATGGAAGGTTTTTTTTTTTTTAAATTTGGCAGAACAGATTTGCTGATCGTATTATTCTCAATAGCTGTTTTTTCACAACTATTTTTATGACTACATCACACAGTTAGTTCCCTTATGGCCTGCAAAATTTTTGTTAACAGTTCACAGATTGTCTCATAAGACTATGTAAATGGCATACCACTTTTTTCTTTTCTTTTTTTAAATTTTTTTTTGGAGACAGCCTCACTCTATCCCCCAGCCATACTGGAGTGTAGTGGTGTGACCTCAGCTAACTGAAACCCCCACCTCCCAGGTTCAAGCGGTTCTTCAGCCTCAGCCTCCTGAGTAGCTGGGATTAGAGGCACGCACTTCCACACCCGGCTAAATTTTGTAGTTTTAGTAGAGATGGGGTTTCTCCATGTTGGCCAGGCTTGTCCTGAACCCCTGACCTCAGGTGATCTGCTATCCTCGGTCTCCCAAAGTGCCTGGATTACAGGTGTGAGCCACTGCACCTGGTTTGGCACATCCCTTTTATCTTGCAGCTTCAAAGATAATCTTTGTGACTTTTGAAATTGTGCTTATATATGTGTTTGTTATAAATATCTTTCTTTGATCCTAGTTTGTTGAGCTTATTTTTACATCATTTTTTTCTTGCTTTTGGGATCTGTCAGTTTTCATCTGTATTTTTTACCTCCACTTTTTTGTTTTCTTTGAAATGTTAAATATTTTTGTTCTCATCCTCATTTTTCTGATTTTCCATAGTTGCCTCTGTTCTTGTTTTAATCAGTGAGGGTTATTCAGTTTATTGCCAATTCTTAATGTATACGTCTAATATTTTTGTTTTCTTTCAGAAGATTTTATGATATTTCTGTTGGGATGATATTGCCCTATTTTGTACATATAATAATCTTTCAGTTTTTTACCTTAAAAAAAGCTACCTGTCAAAATCTTTATAATGTAATTTTGTCCTGACATGGTCTGAAAACAATTGTCTTGGATCATGATTATGGGAGTTTCTCAAACATGTTCTTATAATATATGTTGTCTGACATTTTCTGTGTATTTTTTAGTTAAGAAAGCTTACTCTTGTTACTTTGTAGGAGTTAGTAATCAAATGCTACACCTGTTCCTTTTCTGTGTCACTGCAGTCTCTGCTGCTGTAACATTCTTCTTTAGTCTCAGCAGACTCAGTCTCTCATTTCAAAACATACCACCATTTCATTCAGAACTTTATGTCATGACTGACAGAAACCAGTTTCAGGAAAAGCCCCTAAAAGCCAGAAATGACAAAGAATGTGTCAGTATTTTACCTTTCTTTTAAAACAATTACTTCTAAAGGCACTATGTTATAGTGGGAAGCAGGAAAAGCTGTGTTGGGTAAATTTAACAGACTTTCTTTTTCTTCTATGTGGTTTTTTGCATTGTGCTTTTCTGGGACACTGAACACACTTAATTCATTTATAAATTTACCACAGATGTACTTTGATCTCTATGTTTTTGTTACATTCATATGTCTGTGAACGAATTAGGGCTTGTGGTATTTTGCAAAGCCATCTTGTTTATGTAGTTTGTATAAATTTAAAGGTAAGATTTTAAAACTATATTCATGGGAGTAAGTGGAGTAATTTATTTATTTATTTTTCAGGTATATGTCCTCAGTTTGCTCAAAACCTTTGGCCAGAGCAGGGCATGGAAGATTTTTTTCAAAAAGTAATACTGAGAAGATATGAAAAATATGAACATGAGAATTTACAGTTAAGAAAAGGCTGTGAAAGTGTGGATGAGTGTAAGGTACACGAAGAAGGTTATAATGAACTTAACCAGTGTTTCATAACTACCCAGAGAAAAGTATTTCAATGTGGTAAATGTTCGAAAGTCTTATATAAATTTTTAAATTCAAACAGACACACTGGAAAGAAAACTTTCAAATGTAAAAAATGTGTCAAATCATTTTGCAGGCTTTCACACATAACCCAGCATAAAAGCATTTATACTACAGAGAAATTTTACCAATGTAAAGAATGTGGAAAAACATTTAATTGGTCCTCAACCCTCACTAATGAATAGAAGATTCATACTGAAGAGAAACCCTACAAATGTGAAGAATATGGCAAAGCTTTTAATCAAACCTCAAATCTTACTACACATAAGATAACTCTCACTGAAGAGAAGACTTGCAAGTGTGAAGAATGTGGCAAAGCATTTAGCCGATCTTTAACCCTAACCAGACATAAAAGGATGCACACTGGAGAGAGACCCTACAAATGTGAAGAATGTGGCAAAGCATTTAGCCAATCCTGTGTTCTAACCAAACATAAGAGGATACACACTGGAGAGGAACCTTACAAATGTGAAGAATGTGGCAAAGCATTTGTATTGTCCTCAACCCTAACTATACATAAGAGGCTGCACACTGGAGAGAAACCCTACAAATGTAAAGAATGTGGCAAAGCATTTAGCCAATCCTCAGCCCTAACCAAATGCACACAGGAGAGAAACCCTACAAATGTGAAGAATGTGGCAAAGCATTTAGCCAATCCTCGGTTCTAACCAAACATAAGAGGATACACACTGGAGAGAAACCCTACAAATGTGAAGAATGTGGCAAAGCATTTATATGGCCCTCAACCCTAACTAGACATAAGAGGATTCACACTGGAGAGAAACCCTACAAATGTGAAGAATGTGGCAAAGCATTTCTATGGCCCTCAACCCTAACTAGACATAAGAGGATTCACACTAGAGAGAAACCCTACAAATGTGAAGAATGTGGCAAAGCATTTGTATGGCCCTCAGGCCTTTCTGGACATAAGAGGATTCACACTGGGGAGAAACCCTACAAATGAGAATAATGTGGCCAAGCATTTAGCCAATCCTCAACCCTTATTACACATAAGATAATTCATACTGGAAGAAACCTTACAAGTGTGAAGAATGTGGCAAAGCTTTTAATCATTACTCAAATCTTATTACACATACGATAATTCATACTGGAAAGAAGCCCTACAAATGTGAAGAATGTGGCAAAGCCTTTAAATGGTCCTCAAATCTTACTAAACATAAGGTAATTCATACTGAAGAGAAACCCTACAAATGTGAAAAATTTGGCAAAACCTTTTACCAGTCTTCAAACCTTACTAACCATAAGAGAATTCATACTGGAGAGAAACACTAATAATGTGAGTGTCTTAAAATCTTACTACTAATAAAAGTCTTCTTACTGTCAAAAGATCTATCAGAAAATGTGTCTTTAAAGCGCAAATGAGTATTTGTTTTGAAAAAGCATTAACAAATATGAAGAGGTTTGTGATCCCTTTACTTGTATCACAGATCTTATTGTACACATTTTGTACTAGAGGAAAATCCTGAGGCAGTTGTTAAAATTTTGTTCAACATCAGTGAGTTTATATTGAGGAAAACCCTGCAGATGTAATGAATTTGGGAAAGTATTTTTCCAAACACTACAAATTATAAAACACCAGAGAGTTTATACTAAAATATATTTTTGCAGATACAGTAAATATGAAAGATATTCAGTCCAAAATTAAGTCTATGTAAATATTGGAATAATTCACAGTAGAAATATCTAGGGCACTCAAACTTTAGACATTAAATCAGAATGCTGAGTATAGGAAATAATATAAACTATAGTTTGTGTAAACATCAGTTATATATAACTTTAAAAGAAGTAGAATATTTTTTGGAGTTACAATATTACATTCAAAGTAAACTTGCCAAAATATGGGATTTTTAAAAAGTGAATAATAATGGAGTTAAACTCTTAAATTCATGCTGTTTCATCATTCCTGGTGTGAATTTCACATGTGAATACATGTGAAAACATGGGACTAATTGTTGCTGAATAAAAGATTTGAGAGATTCATTTATATTAGGTAGGCGTTATTTATGACCTTTTCTATGGAAAGGTAAGGACATTAAGATACATGATGAAAATTTAAGCAGAGAGGCTCTTTGTGGTTAACTTATAATATTGAGTGATGCATGAGGTAGGTGTTCAGAGTAATATTCTGCATAATTATCAAAAACATTCTTAAATGTAGTTAAAATTAAGTAGTATGTTATTTATTGTACTTTTATGGAATAATATGCAGTATATTTTTAAATTATGTGTGAACTTAACTTTTCAATTCAACATTTTTAACATGTTAAATACTATTGTGCAGTTTTACAGCATACATCCTGATCTCACATTCTTAGCAAAATGACACTGGCTTTGGGCATGCAAAGAATGAGCATATTACAGACAACCTTAAGACACATCACATGGCCTGGCTTACCTGATGCAATTTTTAATTTTTCTGAAGTAACCTCAAATTACTTCTCTGGAGTAAAGTCAAATTTCAAACATGTATTTGTTTGTTAACGTATTTGATTGTTTTCCTCAGGGACTTCACAGAAAATATATACAACTTTCATTCAGTTAATCTTACCACAGTAGATGGTCTAACATATCCAGAAGACAGCCATATGTAAGACATGCCCATAACCCAAATCATAGAAAAGTTAACACACCAGGTTCTTGACGAAGCAACAGTATAACCGTGCAAATACACAAATGTTTCAGAAAAAATAACATCACCCTATGGACAACAGGTGACAACTATCCAGGGCTCTCCAAAATCAGTCACTATGAACGGCTTATCTAAAAGTTGGCTTAAAAATACTTGTCACCACAAATTGGTTCTAAACTTACTATTGATTCCAATTTTGGATTTTCAAAACGAGATAATAGTCTGGTAAGATATATTTATAACTAACTTGTAATTAGACTTCTAAATGCACGCATATGCTTGGGTCCAGTGAGGCAAAAAAACTGAGTTATTGGTAGATTACCTTAAGATTTAAATTTTCAAAAAACATACTTAAGCTTAGTTTTAGAAGTATTCTTCCCAGCATCTCTTCACCAAGGGATTTCAGTTTTAAAAAGTGAGAGGTAGGGAGGGCTTTTAAAAGTTTTATTCCTTTGTATTCAGTTTATCTTGTCCTATACAGAAATGGAATAAAGTGTGGTGTCTGTCCTAATGTTATTTATGGTTCTGGTGATGCAGAAATATCCGTTCTCCCCAAAATGAAGAAACCAGTGCTACCTGGGCCCCAAAGGGATGTTTAGGTTACATCTGTCAGGATTGATACCATAAGAGAGAACCATTTTTGGAGCACAGTGGGGTTCAGCTGAGATTTTGGTGAGTCATGTGGATGACGTCAAAGACAAGCATTACCCAAAATGAGAGTGTCAATAAGACTTTCATGTGAGATGGTCTTAGAAGATGGTGCCCCAACTCACACAGAAGAGGATGGCTGTGCAATCAAGAGACAGATATTTTTTCTCAGGAGCAGAAGTCTGAATGTTATTTTTCTCTTTTTTCTTTTCCTTTTTTTTTTTTTTTTCTTGAGACAAAGTTTCACTCTTGTTGCCCAGGCTGAAGTGCAATGGTGTGATCTCGGGTCACCGCAATCTTTGCCTCCTGGTTTCAAGGGATTCTCTTGCCTCAGCCTCCCGAGTAGCTGTGATTACAGGCATGCACCACCACTCCTGGCTATTTTTCAATTTTTAGTAGAGACGGGGTTTCTCCATGTTGGTCAGGCTGGTCTTGAACTCCCGACCTCAGGTGATCCTCCCGCCTTGGCCTCCAAAGTGCTGGGATTACAGATGTGAACCCACCTCGGCCTTCCAAAGTTCTGGGATTATAGGCGTGAGCTACAGCTCCCGGCCTCATCACACTACTTTTTGGCCCAACACTTTTTACCACTTTTCAGAGTTTTTACAAGCCTGCTCTAGCCCCTACCTACTTCATCATGACTGTCATTCACCTCATTCAGTGTCTTTTCTTTTTCCAAATACACTGTTCTTCTCCCCCTTCCCTGGACACATCCACCTTTTCAACCTCAGGGCTTTTGTACCCACTGTTCTCAGAAGCATACTTTCTCCTGTCACCCATCCTTCAGATATTAGCTCAAGTGTCACTTCCACAGGATACCTTCCTTAACCTGCATCCTGGCTTCCTCCATTCCTCTCCCATACACAAAGGCCAAACTTTACTTCATAGGTTCTTGTCATACTTAACTTTGAGCAGTTAACACTGATAGAAGTGACCCATTTATGGCTGGATGAGTCTCTTTCAATGTGATCTATCCTCTATGAGATTAGCAACTGTCTTTGCCACACCAGTAGGCTTGGTGATAAAGACAGAACCTTCACAAGCAGATATTTAAATATTTATGGAATAAATAAAAATCTGTAAATGTCAAAACATCATGGGAATGGTAAAGGTAGTGAAAAACTATTTTCTAAAATTACTTCTCTGAAGTAAACTCGAATTTAAGCATGTATGTATTAATTTATTTCATTAATTTCCTCAAAGACTTCACAGGAAATATATTCAACTTTCTTTCACTTAATCTCACCAAAATAGATGGTCTAACATATCCAGAAAACAGCCATATGTAAGACATGCCCATTCCCCAAAGCATAGAAAACTTAACACATTAGGGTCTTGAGAAAACAGCAGTATAACAGAGCAAATACACAAATATTTAAGGAAAAATACACCCAACAGACAACATGTGTGGTCACCATTATCCAGCACTCTCCAAAATAAGTAGCTATGAGTGGCTTATCCAAAAGCTGCCTTAAATATGCTTGTAACCACAAATTGGTTCTGAGCATGCCATTGATTCCAATTTTGAATATTCACAAGGTAGTTATCTGGTAAGATATATTTATAACTGACTTGTAATAAGACTTCTAAATGCACACATACGCTTGGGTGACAGTGAGGCAAAGAACTCTGAGTTATTTGTAGAGTACCTTAAGATTTAAGTTTTCAAAAAACATACTTAAGCTTAGGTTTAGAAGTATTTTTCCCAATATCTTTTCATCAAGCTATTTCAATTTTTAAAAGTGAAGAGTAGGGAGGGCTTTTAAAAGTTGTATTCCTTTCTATTCAGTTTATCTTGTCCCATACAGAAATGGAATAAAGTGTGGTGTCTGTCCTAATGATATTTATGGTTGTGGTGATGCAGAAATATTCATGCTCCCAAGCAAGAGATGAAAAATCATGTTCTCCATAAAATGGGGAAACCAGTGTTACCTGGGGCCCAAAGGAATGTTCAGGTTACTTCTGTCAGGATTGATAGCAGAAGAGAGAACCATCTTTGAGCACAGTGGGGTTCACCTGAGATTTTGGTGAGTCATGTGGATGACATCAGAGACAAGTATTACCCAAAATAAGAGTCCCAATAAGACTTTCATGTGAGATTTTCTTAGAAAATGGTGGCTCAACTCACATAGAAGAGGAGGGCCATGCAGCCAAGTGAGACAGATATTTTTTCTCAGGAGCAGAAATCTTAATGTAGGAGATGGTCATTCGCTGAGTAGTTGAAGCATGCCCTGATGGAACTCTCTGGGGGTCAGATTGCACACTGTCTCCCTGAGTTGTATAAAGCATGGAACACAGAAAACACATCACTGTCTATTTTGTTTCAATATACTTTGTTTGCCATTTGAAAAAAAAAAAGTGAATTAATATAATAGAAAACGAAAGAGTGCCTAGGGGTAGGTAGCAGGTCTGTCATCACTAGAAGTATTTAAATGCAGGCTAGACAAACACTGTGGAAATAAGTTTCACTCTTTGCGAAAGGGGTAAAATAAATCTTTTTCTTTGGCACTGAAAGATCTAGTGAAGATCCAAGCATACAGTAGATAAACGGCAACTTCTGTGTACTAAATAAATGTTATTTTCATAGATTACAGGTGAAGCAAAATATTGATATGACTCTAAGACATTAAGGGTATCACAAACCACTTATATTCTTTATGGGATTTCAGTTAAAAAATGAATTGAAAAATCAGGCCATAAAAGAAGTTTGGATCCTTCTAAGTGGCATCAGAACTGCTCTGATGTGCATAAGCCATCGTGAGAGTCCTAACTTGGTTCCTACCCACAGTCTCTTCTCATGAATTCTATGTTTAAAAGTCAAACATATAAAGCATCATTAAACACAATCTGCAACACTCTTAACATTTAGATTTACATCTCATCTGAAAATTGTTTAAAAGCCCAGGCCATCTACAAGAAATCTTTCATTTGCATTTTAGTATCAACAAATTAAAAGGAAAGAAGAAAAAGGATAGAAGAAAGCCATTTAGTTATTTTTTAGATAAGAACATAGCATTAGTTTATCAGTTACATAAGTATTTTCCTTCCTTCATCCATGCCATACATAAATTTTAGCCAACTAAAACACTTTACAAGTAGAGACATGGCTAAAAACATGGAAAACATAAGCATAGCTCATTAAGGGGTAGGGAACATGCCCTGTTCATGTACATTGCTTAATCCAGCATTCCAGTCTCAGTGAGGCACCACCATCCACCCAGCTATAAAATCCAAGATCAGAAAGTTATCTATCCCTTCCCTACACCATCCCATCAGCAAGCCTCTCCTAACTCTTAATCCTCTATTAATTCATCTGAGCTCCCATCTCTACTGCCACTATGATTCAGGCCACCACTGCTTTTCAAAGTTTTCATAAACCAGCCTTCTAACTGATGTTCTTCCAAACGGAGGGCCAATCATTATTTCCTTCTACCAGGTCCATTTACTACTATGGGTAAAAATAGTTTTAACATGCAAATCTCATGACACTACTTTTTTGCCCAAGACTTTTCACCACTTTCCAGAGTTCTTACAAGCCTGCTCTAGCCCCTGCCTACTTCATCATTCTTGTCATTCACTTCATTCAGTGTCTTTTCTTCTACCAAACACACTGCACTTCTCACCTTCCCTGGAAACATCCACCTTTTCACCCTCAGGACTTTTGTACCTGCTGTGCTCAGAAGGATTCTTTTTCCTCTTGTCACCCATCCTTCAGATATTAGTTCAAATGTCACTTCCATAGGATGCCTTCCTTGACCTGCATCCTGGCATCCTCCATTCCTCTGCCATACACAAAGGCCAAACTTCATAGGTTCTTGTCATACTTAACTGTGAGCAGTTAACACTAATAGAAGTGACCTGTTCATGGCTGGATGAGTCTCTTTCAGTGTGACCTATCTTCTATGAGATTAGTGACTGTCTTTCTTTGCCATACCGGTAGGCAAAGACAGAACCTTCACAAGTAGATATTCAAACATTTATGGAATAAATAAAAATCTGTAAATGTCAAAAAACACATCATGGAAATGGCAAATTCAGTAGTGAAAAACGGTCTCTTTTCTAAGAGGAAGTTAAATCTGATACAGAATTGTACTTGGGAAAATCAAGTTGTGAAACCTTTATAAGCTTTTGAACACAAAATGG
This sequence comes from Mandrillus leucophaeus, assembly GCF_000951045.1. NCBI lineage: Eukaryota > Metazoa > Chordata > Mammalia > Primates > Cercopithecidae > Mandrillus > Mandrillus leucophaeus. The sequence goes on along the minus strand of NW_012110463.1, from coordinate 223,660 downwards.
TTCTTAGAAAACTTATTTTCATAATTTAAATACAAATCAAATTCTGAGAGACACAAGTTAAGCCTACTTTAAGTTATTCTTGGTTTAAAACTTTTAAGTAGAATATATTAAGCAAATACATATTGATTTAACTAACCAAATTATAGAAAACCTGTTTGAGATGTTAAACAGTTATGAAACAAACCACTAAACCAACAGTTAAAAGCTCTAAAGTGAAAGATAAAATGTCTTAAAAATTTTATTTTCTGTATCATAGAGGAAAATAAACAATTCTCCCCAGAAATAAAACTAAGTTAGAATATTATATGGAAATGTATCTGCCAGATATGAGTCTAAATTCTAAGCATGTAAGTGCTTATTAATAGACATTTAAAGTTAGTCATGTATCTTTAATCAATCAGAATTTCATCTTTTATAAAAGATAGTAAGAATTTTTTAACCAGATTTCAGACATTTTCTTTGTTAAAAATTTATTGTTTGAGGCCAGGCGCGGTAGCTCAAGCCTCTAATCCCAGCACTTTGGGAGGCCAAGGCGGGTGGATCACCTGAGTTCAGGAGTTTGAGACCAGGCTGGCCAACATGGTGAAACCCCGTCTCTACTAAAACTACAAAAAAAAAAAAAAAAAAAAAAAAAAAAAAAAAATTAACTGGGCATGGTGGCAGGCACTTTAATCCAAGCTGCTCGGGAGGCTGAGGCAGGAGAATCACTTGAACCCACAAGGGGGAAGATTGCAGTGAGCCGAGATCGCGCCATTGCACTCCAGTCTGAGACTTCATCTCAAAAAACAAAACAAAACAAAAAATTATTGTTTGAAAAGAAATCAATTCAAATGGTTCACCTTGTGTTTTCAGAAAACCTACCTTATCTTTTGAGTATCTCTCCCATTTCTGAAGACATATGCACCTCTTTTAAAAGAAAGTTGAAATTTTGATTTTGTGTATTTAGAGAAGTGTTTTGTTGTTGTTTTAACAATAAAGTATCAGGGTAAAGCACATTCACCTAAAACAGTACAAGTGATTGTTTTATAAATATGATATATAACCAATTATTATCAAGTATGTACATTGCACATACACACATCAAGCAAGATTTATACCCTGCAGGTTTCCGGTTTTGCATTCAATTTTAAAACCAAGAAGTCATGGAATAAGGGAAAGTTAAGTTATATACAAACCGAGACTCCTATTAGTTCGAACCACTAATGAAACAAAACTCTAAATAAGCAGAGAAAATGGGTTCAAACACTGGAGCTCTGAAATGATCCAGGTCTTTTATCTGTGCTTTTTTTCCCTATTAAATTAAAAGTTCAAACCAAAATCCATGAAAAATGTTTATGGATATTAAAGGGTACGGTGTGACAGGGTTTTGTGCAACCAGACATTAACAAGCATTTTATCTTCTCTTTAAGCTGAGCCAACTTTTATTTTAAAATTTCTGTAATTCAACATTCTTTCCCACCCAAACACCTAAATCTTTTCCACCTAGCCGCAACCTACTGCATGACAGATGTGCCAAAGTTGTTCATGTCCACTTCCTTTGCTGAATGTGTAGTAATAATTAGGCCTTAGCTTCCAATTTACATGTGGCTCTTCAAAAATCTCATTTTTATATTAGAAATCAACATGCAAATCTGCGCACAGTGGCTTATACATGCAATCCCGGCACCTTAGGAGGCCGAGGCAGGCAGATCACCTGAGGTCAGGAGATTGGGACCAGCCTGACCAATGTGGTGAAACCCAGTCTTTACTAAAAGTACAACAGTTGGCCAGGCGTGGTGGTGGGTGACTGCTATCCCAGCTAGTCGAGAGGCTGGGCAGGAAAATTACTTGATCTTGGGAGGTGGAGGTTTCAGTGAGCCGAGATTGCACCAAAGCCCTCCAGCAGGGGCAACAGAGCAAGACTCCATCTCAACAACAACAACAACAAAAAAGAAATCAGGCGGGGCGCGGTGGCTCAAGCCTGTAATCCCAGCACTTTGAGAGGCCGAGGCGGGTGGATCATGAGGTCAGGAGATCGAGACCATCCTGGCTAACATGGTGAAACCTTGTCTCTACTAAAAATACAAAAAACTAGCGGGGCGTGGTGGCGGGCGCCTGTAGTCCCAGCTACTCAGGAGACTGAGGCAGAAGAATGGCGTGAACCCGGGAGGCGGAGCTTGCAGTGAGCTGAGATCGCGCCACTGCACTCCAGCCTGGGCGACAGAGCGAGACTCCATCTCAAAAA
>NW_012110463.1:218968-220884 GCF_000951045.1 Mandrillus leucophaeus | reverse complement strand
GCAGCGCCAAGGTAGGAGAGAAAACTTACATCACCTGAGTGCAAGTCCCAGCGATATGTACCAATGCCTCCTGTAAGAGGCACCAAGGCTTGAGAATAGAGTCATCTCACCTAGGTGCTGGGTCCAGCAATATATCACCATTCTATTTGTGAACCAAGCCCAGGCAGGAGAGTCAACTCCGGTGTTTGGCAGAGGCGTATGTCAAAATCACACCTTCAAAAATGCCAGGCATGAGATTAGCAATCCCTCACATGTCCTGGTTCTAGGTCTGAGAGTCAACATGTCTTGTATGTTGTGTGAAGTACGTGAGTCACAACCTCAACTGTGAACTGGATCTGTGCAGCAACTTCTCAATGTTTTCTGGGCATTGTGTCCCCTTAGATAAGTCACAGCCTGACACGTGTGCTAAATGATGGTTTGAGGGTCACCGAATCCATGCATAACAAATCCATGTATGAGAGTCAACACTGCAACTCTTGACTGCCTCTAGATAAAAGATTCAAAACCTCAACAGTGGGCCATGGTCATGTGAGAGGACAGCAATCTTTACTCTTGACTGTGTCTGCTTACTACTGTCACAATCTCACCTTTGAGCTGGCTCTGTTTGTGCACTCTCTGTACCACTCAAGGAAGTTATGAGATACATGGTTTGGCTCTATGTCCTCACCCAAATCTCATTTACAATTGTAATCTCCACGTGTTGAGGGAGGAAGGTAATTGGATCGTGGGACAGTTTCCCCCATGCTGTTTTTGTGAAAGTGAGTGAATTCTCTCCGATCTGATGGTTTTAAGTGTAGGAGGTTCCTCCTTCATTCACTTTCTCCCTCCTGCCACCTTGTGAAGAAGGTCCCTGCTTCCCCTTCTGCCATGATTATAAATTTCCTGAGGCCTCCACAGCCATGTGGAACTGTGAGTCAATTAAACCTCTTTTCTATCTAAATTTCCTGGTCTTTGGCTGTTCTTTACAGCAATGTGAAAATGAACTAATACTAACACAATATGATATGCATGAGAGTTACAATCTGCATTAAGACCTTCATGCTGATATGGGCCCATGATTGTACGTGTCACTCTAAGCTCAGGTATGCGAGTCAACACCTCCCCAGTTGACTGGGTCTAAATGGAAGAGTACTCATCTGCCTATGAGCTGGGTTTAGAAATGGGTCACTATCCCATCTGTGGCCAGATGTTCACATATGACTGACACAATTCTGTCTGTAGACTGTGTCTACGTGTGAGATTCAGCATCTCACCAGTGGGTGGTGTCCATTGTGAGGACGACTATTTTAAGGATTAGCAGGGTGTGCATACCAGAAACACAGCATCTCTTGTGTCCTTGGACCTGTGATGACACTCTCTGTACCACATGAGGGCTTTACACAATATGCAAGAGAGTGGTAAACTTCTGTGATGTTTATACAAAGAGGATGCTCAGGATCTTACCTTTTCCCTAAGCCTAGCTATAAGAGACAGTATCGCTCTTATTGGCTAGTTCAAGGTATGAGAGTCATCATCACACCAGTGAGCTGGGCCAGGATATACGTCACAGTCACTCCTCTGGATTAGGAGTAAGCAGGAGAGTAACATTACCTGGGTTTGGGGCCAGATGTATGTCACAATCTTCTCTGAGGGCTGAGCAATATGTCACAATGATCTATGTATTCAAGACCCAGTCAAAAGGGCCTCATCACCTTGTTGCGGGGTCCAGTGATGTGTCATAATCTTTTCTGTTAGGAGGGTCCAGGCAGAAAAGAAGAGTCACATTTCCTAGGTAGTGTATGCAGATATATGTCACAAGGCCCCCTGTGGGCAGGGCCCAGACAGGAGCCTCTTATTTTCTAGGTGTTGGACCCAGCGTTGTTTCACAATACACCAAATATGTGGGGCCTGGGAGAAAGGAGAGTCACATCACATAG
>NW_012110463.1:216521-218193 GCF_000951045.1 Mandrillus leucophaeus | reverse complement strand
AGAGAAGGAGGAGGAGAGGAAAAGAAGGGGGAGAGGAGGAAAGGAAAAAGGAGGAGCAGGTGGAGAGGGGGAGGAGGAGGAGAAGAAGAAGGAGAGGAAGAGGAAATGAGAAGGAAAAGGAGGAGAGGAGAAAGAGAGGAGGAGAAAAAGGAAAAAGGTGAAGAACAAAGTAAGGAGGAGTAGAAGAAGAGAAAAAGGAGGTGGAGGAGGAGAGGAGAGGAAGGAAGAGAAAAAGAGGAGGAGAGGAGGAGCAGAGGAGAAGGAGGACAGGAAGAGGAGAGGAGGAAGGCAAAAGAAGAAGGAGGAGAGGAGAAGGAGGAGGAGCAGGAGGAGAGGAGAAGAAGACAAAAAGGAGGAAGAGAAGAAAAGGAGGAGGTGCAGGAGGAAAAAAGGGACAAGTAGGAGAGAAGGAGGAGGTGGAGGAGAAGAGGAGAAGCAGGAAGAGAAAAAGAAGGCAGAGGAGGAGAGGACAAGGAGTGGAGAATAAAGAGAGAAGAAGGAGGAGGAGAGGGGAAGGAGGAGGAGGAGAGGAGGAAAAGAAAAAGAAGAGACGAGGAGGAGAGGAGAAGGAGGAGGAAGAGGAAGAATGTAGAAGAAGAGTAAGAGGAGGAGAGAAAAAGGAGGAGAGGAGGAGGAGGAAAAGGAGAGGAGGAAGAGAGTAGAAGAAGGAGTAGGAGGAGCAGGAGGAAAAGAAGAGGAGCAGAGGAGAAAAGGAGAAAGAGGAGTGGAGGAGGAAGAGGAGATGAGAAAAGAAGGGGAAGGAGGAGGAGAGGAAGAGAGGAGAGGAAGGAGAAGGAGAAAGATAGGAGGAGGAGGAAGAGAGAAGAAAAATAAGGAGGAAAAAAGAGGAGAAGAGTAGAAAGAGGAAGAGGAGGAAGAAAAGGAAAGAAGAAGAGGAGAAGGAGGAGAATAGGAGGAGTAAAAGATGAGTAGGAGGGGGAGAAGAGGGGGAGATGGAGAGGTTTAGGGGGAGGAGGACGAGAAAAGAGGAGGAGAACAAGAGAAGGAGGAAAAGGAGGAGAGAAAAGTAAGGAGGAGGAGAGGAGAAGGAAGAGAAGGGGAGGAGGAGGAAAAGGAGGGGAGAGGGAGGAGGAAGTAGAGAGGATAAGGGAGGAAGAGAGGAGAAATGGGAGGAGCAGGAAGGAGAAGGAGAAAAAAAGAGAAGGAGAAGAGGAGAAGGGAGGAGGAGGAAAAGGAGAGGAACAGACCAGGAGGACAGGAGAAGGAGGAGGGGGAGGAAGAGTAGAGAAGAAGAATGAGAGGAGAGGAGAAGAAGAAGAAAAGGAGGAGGAGATGATAAGAGAAGGAGGAGAGAAGGAGGAGAAGAAGAGGAGAGTAGGAGGAGAGGAAGAGATGAGGATGAGAGGAGCAGGGGGAGGAGAAGGGGGAGGAGGAAAAAGAGAAGAGAGGAGGAGAGGAGAAGGAGAAGGCGAGGAGGTGGAGGAGAGGAAGAGGAGGAGGAGAGAAGCAGTAGAAGGAAAGGAGGAGGAGGAGGAAAAAGAGAGGAGAAGAGAAGAAGAAGGAGGAGGAGAGGAGGAGGAAACAATGGGAGGTGGAGGAGAGTAGGAGATGGAGGAGGAGAAGAGGAGAGGAGGAGGAGAGAAAGATGAGAGGAAGAAAAGGAGAGGAGAAAGAGAGAGGAGAAAAGGAGGAGGAGAGGAGGAAGTGAAGG
>NW_012110463.1:207369-213156 GCF_000951045.1 Mandrillus leucophaeus | reverse complement strand
CTGAAAACAAACAAAAAAAAGAACGAAAGAAAAGAAATTGGGTTTGGAAACAGAAAATTAGGTCTTTGTAAACCACGTTAAGGAGTTTGGATTTTTCTTTTTATAGACAACAGGGAGCCAAGAAATGTTATTAGGTAGGCAATCAACGAGAGCAGCTTTAGTGTTTGAGGATGACGACTCTGGCAGCAGGGTGGAAAAACAACAGCAGCAGGGAGAAACTGCTGGCAGAAAATTAACTTCAGAGGTGTTTATGCCTCAGTGAGGGCCTTAGGTCAGAAGTGATTAAACAGCCCACGTCAGTGATGGAAGCATGGTTTTGAGGAGAGCCTGGTGACTGACTGGCCACAGGGTGAGATAGACATGCATCAGGACAGCCAGCAGTAATGTTCCTGGTTTAGTAGGTCGTGTGCATGGCAATCACCTTCCAGAAGAGATGGAGATTACTTTCATTTTTACAAGTACCTGCAGGATGAGGGACTTGCAGTGTGATCTGGATGACAAAAGATTACAGCTTCAGAGAAGTTGTAAGTGAAAATATACTGTTAGAGTTGCCAGTTTATAGGTTAGAGGAAAGGGCAGAAAAACACCAGAATGCACAGGGCATTCTGTAGGAACAGAACTCACTCCCAGGTACAGGACTGGATGGTTGCTGCAGAGAACAGGCATTGGACACCTGGCCACTGACACCAATGGGATGCTTTCACTCTGTCCACTGATTTAAGAATCTTAAAACAACTATTCTCAAGTGTTGCACATGTCTCTAAGGTAAGAGGGAGCCCACACCACTTTGGGGGCAACTGTCTGCTTACTGCAGGCAGCCCTTTCTTTTCTGGAATTCGGTCTCCTCATCTTCCTGCCTTCTCCCTTGCATACCTCCTGCTTGTGTAATAGGGTGGAACATGGGAGGGCAGGACAAAGTTCAGACCAGTGGCACTGGTTGGCTAAAAGATCACTCCTTTCATTATACTAGACAGTTCTGGTCTGAGGTCTGGGATCCCAGAACATAAAAATTATCACTCTCTCCTTTATTGCATCCCTGTATTATCCCCATCCCTCTCAGCCATAGCAGCTGGCTGACATCCACCCTCTCAAGAGGACATGTATGGATAGAAGACCTGGCTCACAAACACTGCTCTATGCAAAGGGCAGATAGTTATGTAAGAATTTTGCAAAAACTGAGAAATTAAAATAAGGGAGACTATGAATGCAAAAACATTAACTGTCAAGCAAACAAGAGCTGGTTCAAAGAATTTTTTTAAAAGATACGCTTCACATAACTGAAAGCATGAGGAAGACTGGCAGATGACAGCATCAGAGCGAATTTCCTAAATAACTGAGGCGGTGACTGGGAAAACTGAGCCACCTACCAAAACAGCTTTACAGAGCCAATGCATCTCATTTGTTGTAGAAGAAGATGAGTTCTAGAACTCGTATTTCCTATGGAGTTTTCAAATACATTGAACATCACTTAATGTTTTCCTCAATCCCAAGCTGCTTGTAAAACTTTGACCCTGCCAACCATGGCACCTTAGAGACAGATAAAAGCTTACCTACTTTATGGAATTTCAGATTTATAAAAATAGCACATGCAGTACAGGGAATGCACCCAGTGTGCTTGTGGATGCCATAAAGGCCACTACTATACCTTCAAGCAGGCTTCCTTGACTTCAGCTCTCCTGACATTTGGGGCTCTTATGCATTGTAATATGAGGAGCAGCATTTCTAGTGTCTGTACACTAAATGCCAGTAGCACCCTTTCCCAAAGCAAGACAGTAAAAAATTTATCATTCTGTAAAGGAAATCCACAGTGGACACCCTCAAAACCTCCTGATCTCAAAATATGCCACTTTATTCCATATGTAGGTTTTGAGTTTCTGGAACAGTTATATTATCCTTACAACAACCCCATGAGGTAGAAAAGCTACTGACAAGATGCCGGTCATCATATTCATCAACGGTAATGCCACCAAAGGCTAAAATTTCATTTTAAATTTCCTTATACCTTCAAAATCAACTGAATTTATTTTGAAAAAAAATGGTCTTCTTTATTAAAAATAACAACACACATACACAGAGGTAAATAAGCAGTATACATTTAAAGCTACATAGTTTTGAGATCAAGCTGACTCTACAAAGCAGCTGTTCCATGGGGCTAAGCGGTACTTAGGAACTGTGGATTCTGAGCTTCATTTATTGCCAGCCCTTGGGTAGATCATAAAGCAGATATAACAGGAGTCAATATACCCACCCAACTCTAATAGTTTTGCTCTGAGTAGAAATGTGAAATCTTTGCTGAATTCTTTTGAAAAAGCAGAGTGAAAATAACTTAGTCCAAGAAGGTACACCAAAATGAATAAGGAATATTTTAAGTAATTAAACCACCAGAAATATAAGACATTTTATATAATCCTACCCCATTGTCTCTGAGAAAAGAGAAAAAAGAGAAGAATACAAAGCAAGCTATGGAAAGACAAATACGGCTTTTAAAAGTTCTATCGAATTAACCCCACTAAGAAATTTTTGGCTACCTGGTGTATGCCAGGTACTGTACAGTGTAGGACAGTGGTTTCCAATCTTTTTGACACCAGGGTCTGGTTTTGCGGAAGACAATTTTTCCGCACATGTGGCGGGATGGTTTTCATTTGGGATGAGTCAAGCGCATTACGCTTACTGTCCACTTTGTTGCTATTATGATTGCATTGTAATATATAATGAAATAATTCAGCAACTCACCATAATGTAGAATCAGTGAGAGCCCTGGGATTATTATCCCACAACTAAATGTTCCCATCTGGGGGTGATGAGGGGCAGTGACAGACCCTAAAGCATTAGATTCTCATAAATAGTGTGCAACCTACATCTCTCACATGCGCAGGTCACAATAGTGTTTGCCCTCCTATGATAATCTAATGCTGCTGCTGATCTGTAATGCAAGTGATGGGGAGTGGTTGTGAATAACGTTGAAGCCTCACTCACCCACCATTCACCTCCTGCTGTGCAGCCTGGTTTGTAACAGGCCACAGACTGGTATCAGTCAGTGCTCCCGTGTTGAGGACCCCTGATGAAGGGCAACTACATTGATTGATTGAGTGAGTGAGTGAGTGGGTGAGTGAGTGGGTGAGTGCAATGGCACAATCTCAGCTCACTGCAACCTCCACCTCCTGGGTTCAAGCAATTCTCCTGCCTCAGTCTCCCAAAATAGGTGTGATTACAGGCATGTGACACCATGCCTGGTTTTGTATTTTTAGTAGAGATGGGATTTCGCCATGCTGGTAACGCTAGTCTCAAACTGGTGATCTCAGTTTATTCGCCTGCCGCAGCCTCCCAAAGTGCCAGGACTATAGGCCTGAGCCACGATGTTCTTCTGACTACATTTATTACCAGCCATTTATTACCAGGGTACCCATGTTGTACAGTGCCTGGCATACACCAGGTTGTTAGTTAACAGCTATTGATCTAATGCAGGGCTAATAAGGTAAGGTTTATTTTTTTTCCTTCAACATGTTGTGCCTGTTTCAGATGCAAATAAGACCTCAGGAGTCTGCCTGAAGTGACTTAAAATAAAAAATGTTCCCCCAGATGGGAACATTTAGTTGCAAGAAAATCAAACAGTCACTTGGATGGTGTAACAAGTTAGGTATGAATGTATCACCTGTACCAGCTTAGTGAGATGCATGTTTACATCACATAACAAACACCTGTCTGCCACGCTCAGGGCTTACAGTCTGAATTGCTGATGAGAAATAAAGTGGTATCTAGACAACCCCAGAGAATGATGTTCCATATATCCATAAGCATTAGTAGCATTTCTAAAAATTATCAAACATCCTTTAAAAACAAGATATCCTAACACGCAAGCAGTTTAGCAGTATTTTAAAAAATGATAAACAGTGTGACTTCATTCACCTGAAATGGAGCACAAGACCCTTTTGAAGGAACTCCTACCCATTCCTGCAAAAGTTCTGTCGACTCTTGAAGGTACCACAGAACTAAGCGTTTCTTTTGTGTGTGTTTCCAAAGAGGTTTTAGCCAAGACTTTGGCCTCTAACAGACTCCCTGATTAAAATATGGCTTAGAAACTCTACCTGCCTACCTGAAAAAGCATCAAAACTAGAGAGTACTTTTCACGGGCATGAAAAAATGAAAATAAAATCACGTTCTTCTCTTTGCAATTCCCTTTCCCTCACCTTTCACTTCATTAAATATACTTCAGCATCATTGTGCACAGGTGCAGGGACCACTACATATCTAAAAAAGGAAAAAACCCTCAAGTATATGGGGATGGTCTGGCAACTCTGCCTTTGCAGAAATCATTTTTTTCCTCCAGATGGAAGTGTCTCACTGTTTTCAGCATTCTCATCTAACAGGCAAACTTAGTTTCCACTGACTTTGAAAGGGATAAGCTTGAGTCTAAACTCTTAAGCAAGAACGAGGGTTCAATTTTCTAATAATGAAAATCCCAGACAGGTTTTTCAACCTACCAAATCGTTACAATTTTATTCACCCTTCTCTCTCTCTCCACAACCACTAACATCACCACCCACAAAAGAAGAAGAAAATCCCTCCCATGTTCCCCGAATGTGTACTGCTGCTAGCTCCCAAGCTCTATAGAGTTTTGTAATGGAGTGTGAACTGCTGGCCCGGATCTGGGCTCGTGTTCTATCTCCTAACCAGTAAGGAGAGAGGGAGGACAAATCCGCTGAGCAGAAAAATAAATAAATAAATAAATAAATAAATAAATAAATAAATAAAAACTTTCCTCCTCATTTATAACCTCTCATGGATGCAGCGCCGACGAGGGTCGCCAGGTGCCCAGGGCGCCTGACAAGCGGCCCACTGTCCAGCGCGTTCTGCCCTGGGCCGGATCCCAGCGCCCTGCAGGTGTCCGCCCTGCCAGGAAAGGAAGCGGCCCCGCCAGGCAGTGGGATCGGGCACAGCGTCCCGTCCTCACCCTTGGCCACGGAGTGAGTGACATCCTCGATGTGCCTTCGGTTGAGAAAACGCGCCTCTTCCCAGGGAGGGCGTCGGTGACGGGAAGGACCTCCCCTGCTCCCTAGTGGGATGAGGGGAGGGGGGACCAGGCAGAGGCTGGTGCTGGGGACAGAGGAAGCGACACTAGGTTGCAGGCTGGTGTGGGAGGAAAAAAGGAAGCCCCGGAAACAGCCACAGATTTTTCCAGCTGGAGAAGCCCCCCCACCCCGCCCCTGCCTTTTTCCTGGACTCACGATGGAACCCGGCAAGGAGTCCCTTACTCGCACAAGGAAGGTGCACTCCACACTGACGGATCCCTGTAAAACACACACCCCGCCAACGGAAGAGAGAGGAACGATAAACGCCCCCATGGCAGGGCCCTGACCCTGCTCTTTCCTGGGCCTTAGGTGGTAGTCGGCCACACCAAAACTGCCAGCCAGGAAAGGGCCAGGGCGCAGGGCTGCCTGCTGCCCCCTCGACGCCAGTGTCCTCTGCCCAGGAATTTCAAATCCGCAAAGCAGGGCTCGGCAGGCGCTTCCACCAAACACCCTGGCGAGAGCGCCCCGGGAGGCCACCTCCTGGCCAGCACCCCTGATGCTTTGCGGCTGCGGGGGACAGCAGGAGCCCTAGTTTCCAGGCTTCCCTGCCAGAGAGGGACTGGAAAGGCCATAGAAGGAAAGTTCCTCATTCCACAGGGGAAGGATGCCAGGAAAGAGAGAGCAGAAGGTGGGGAGCAGTGTCCGGAAGATGTTTCTGGCCTAGGAGGCTTGCACCATCCGAGTCCCGGCGGCTCTATAACAAATAAATTCACCCCAG
>NW_012110463.1:203456-204339 GCF_000951045.1 Mandrillus leucophaeus | reverse complement strand
GAAAACGCGCCGCTTCCGAGGGAGGGCGTCGGCGACGGGAAGGACCTCCCGTGCTCCTTAGCAAACATTAGGGTCGCAGTTTCCTAAGAGACGCGACTGGGATGGGGGAGGGGGGCCCAGGCAGAGACTGGTGCTGGGGGCAGAGAAAGCGACACTAGGTTGCAGGCTGGTGTGGAAGGGGCATAGGTGCCCCGGAAACAGCCACAGATTTTTCCAGCGGGAGAAGCCCCACCGCCACCCGCCTTTTTCCTGGACTCACGATGGAACCCGGCACCGAACCCCCTACTCGTGCGAGGAAGGTGCACTCCACACTGACGGATCCCTGTAAAACACACACCCCGCCAACAGAAGGACCAGGAATGATAGGCGCCCCCATGGCAAGGCCCTGGCCCCCTTCTTTCCTGGGCGCCTTAGGTGGTAGTCGGCCACACCAAAACCGCCAGCCAGGAAAGGGCCAGGGCGCAGGACTGCCTGCTGCCCCCTCGACGCCAGTGTCCTCTGCCCAGGAATTTCAAATCCGCAGAGCAGGGTGCGGCAGGCACTTCCACCAAACACCCTCGCGAGAGCACCCCGGGAAGACACCTCCTGGCCAGCACCCCTGATGCTTTGCGGCTGCAGGGGAAAGCAGGAGCCCTAGTTGCCAGGCTTCCCTGCCATGGGGGAAGGATGCCAGGGGAGAGAGGGCAGAAGGTGGGGAGCAGTGTCCGGAAGATGTTTCTGGCCTGGGAGGCTTGCACCATCCGAGTCCCGGCGGCTCAATAACAAATAAATTCACCCCAGTGTTCCGGGAGGCCAAGGCAGGAGAAGCACTTTTGTCCAGAAGTTTCAGCCCAGCCTGGGCAACGTGGTGAGACCCCGTCACTAGGGAAGACATTTAGTCAGG
>NW_012110463.1:196465-203406 GCF_000951045.1 Mandrillus leucophaeus | reverse complement strand
TAGGTGCTGGGCCAAGTGATATGTTATAATAACCCTCTTTAGCAGGGCCCCGGCAGAAAAATAAATGTGTCACATCACCCAGGTGATAAACAAAAAGATATGGCATAACACCCCTGAGGGCAGGGCTCATGCAGAAGAGGTGCATCACATAGCTGTTAAGATAGGCCATATGTCACAATATACAATCTAGGTTGAGCTCAGGCAGGAGAAAAGAGTAACATTACCTAGGTTCAGGGCTCAGCGATACATCACAATACCTCCTTGGTCAGAGCCCAAGAAGTAGAAGAGAGTTACCTCACCTAGGTGCTGTGTCCATCAATATGTCACAATACTCACTGAGGGAAGGGCCCAAAAATGAGGATTACATCATTTTGGTGAAGGGCCCAGAGCTATGTACCAATGCTCCCTGTGGGTAGGGCTTAGGAAAAAAGAAGAGAGTCACATAACCTGTCACATAACCTAGACAGATGAGCCCAGCCCTATGTCAAAATTACAACAGTGGTCAGAGTCCAGACATGACAGGAGAATCACATCACATAAATGTTGGTTGAAGGAATACGTCACAATCCCCACTGGGACAGAAGCAGAGAAATAAGGAGAATTACACCATCTAGGTAATGGGCCGAGATGTGTTGCAGTGACCCCTGTGGGCAATGACCAGGCAGTAGAAGGACATTGCCTGTGTGTAGGGCCTAGGGATAATTCATTCTAACTGTTCTGGGCATAGCACAGGCAAACGAGTAGAGTCACAACACCTAGGTGCTGGAATCAGAGACACGTCGCAATCTCTTCTAATGGCAAAGCCCAAGTAAGCAAGAAGAGTCACAGCAAATAGTTCATGAACTTAGAGATATGTCACAATGTCCCCTGTGGACAGGGTTCAGGGAAGAGACTCACATCATCTTGGTGTTGAGCCCAGCAATATGTCACAAAGCTTTCTGAAGTCAGGACCAAGGCAAAAGTGTAACATCACCTTACCGTTGGGTCCAGAGACACATCACAACTCTCCTGCAGGCAGAACCTACAAAGAATAGAAGAGTCACATCAACTCAATGCTGGGCCCAGTGATAGGTCACAATATTCCCTGTGAGCAGAGATCAGGCAGAAGTGAGTCACATCACCTCCCTAATGGGTGCAGAGATGTCACAATGCCTTCTGTAGGCAGGGACCAAGCAGGAGAGTTACATCACCTGGGTTCTGGACCCAGCAATATATCACAATGGGCCATGTGGGCAGGGTACAAGCAGGAGAATCACATAACTTGGGTGTTGGGCCCAGGGATATGTCACAATGCCTTCTGTGCACGGTGACAAAAGGGAAGGGTAGACTCACATTAACTGGATATAAGGCCTAGTGACAGTGATATGTCACAATGCTGTCTGTGGGCAGTGCCAAGGCAGTGGACTAGCGTCCCATCATGAAGGTGCCGGGTTTAGCAAGATGTCAAAATTCCATCCGTGGGTTGGGCCCAGGCAAAAGGGTCAAATCACTTAGTTACTGGACAGAGGCATATGTCACATAATCTCACATGCAGAATGATACAGGGATAAAGTTAAAATTCTTGCACATGGCCCAGTTCTAAGTATGGGAGTCAACATCTCGTCTATGTTGGGTCTAAATACATAAGTCACAATCTTAATGGTGGACTGGGTCTGTGCGTGAGAAGCTCACTTTCTTCTGTGCACTACGCCTCCTTAGTAGAGTCGCAGCCTCACAGGTGGGCTGAATCTTGGTCTGAGAGTCACCAGCCCACCTGTGGACTGGATCCACATATAACAGTCACTCTCAAATTTCCACTGCCTCCAAATGTGACATTCAGAACCTCAAAAGTTGGCCATGTTCATGTGGCAGTATGACAGTCTTTATTGTCAAATGGGTGTGCATACAAGTGTCAAACTCTCACCTGTGCTGTGCCTTGTCAGAAAACACTTTGTAGCACCAGAGGGATTTATGCATGAGAGTCTCAATATGCTCTGAGACTTCCCTGCTGGTCTCAGAGATCTGGTATGGGCCCATGGTATGGACCCATGGTTATAATTTTTACCCTAATCTCTTGTCTCAGAGTCAACTTCTCTTCAATTGGCTCAGTCCAAATAGAAGTATCCTCACCTGCCTATGAACTAGGTTTATGTCCGGAGCTGCGCGCCCCGGCCATAGCAAATAATAATTAATGATTAAACGCCCGAGCTCTATTCCTTTCCACCTTCTACCTCCTCCCTAGATTTGTTGTTTCTCTTTTGTATCAATACCTCATAAAAGATGGCGCTCCTCCTGCTTTTTCCTCACCTGTTTTTCCCCCCCCGCGGCGAAAATTGTTACTTTGTAGCGCAGGCACCATCCTGCACCCGGGAAAATTACCAACTGACAGCGCAGGCGCAACATGACGTCCGACCAGAGAAACCAATACCTACCTAGCCACACCCTCCGCGATGAGATCATCTCCGCCTCTGGCCCAACCCCTTCCCCTCCAAGTGTATATAAGGCATTGCATTACCGCCATTAAACGAGACTTGATCAGAGCACTGTCTTGTCTCCATTTCTCGTGTCTCTTGTCCCCCAAATTCCCACTCCCTCCTCCAGGGCCTGCTTCGACGATCCCGCGGGCCGGGATAGGTTTAGAAATGAGTCACCATCCCAACTGTAGCATATGAGAGAAACAATTCCAGCTGTGGACTACGTCAACCTGTGTGATTCAGGACCTCACCTGCGGGCTCTGTCCACCTGTAAGGGTGAAAATCCTAATGGATGGTAGGGTGAGAATATGAGAAACACAGTCTTATTTGAATGCTGGACTCTGTGGTGGCATTTTGTTCCACACTAGGGCTTTATACAATGTGTGAGAAAGTAATAATTTTCTATAACTTTCATACAAAGAGGAGACATGGGATCTTACCCATTTCTCTAATCCCAGCTAAAACAGACAGTATATTTTCTATTGACTGGTGTGTGGTATTAGAGTCATCATTGCAACTGTTAGCTGGACCAAGATACATGTCCCTACCTGTGGGTAGGGAGCAAACAGGAGAGTCACATCACCTGTGTTCTGGGCCAGGAATGTGTCACAATCTTCCCTGGCAGAAGGGACCAGGCAGAAGAGTAATATCACCTGGGTATTTAGCCAGGAATATGTTACAATCATAATCCCCTCCTGAAAGCTGGATGCAGGGTGCAGGCTGCAGAACCATGTCACCTTGGTAATGGGCCCAGCAATGTGTCAAAATGCTTTCTATGGGCAAGGCCCAATTAGGAGAGACTCATCATCTGTTTGCTGAGGCCAGCAATATGTCACAATCTTCCCGTAGGCAAGGCTCAGGCAGAAGAGAGCCACATTGCTTAGGTGATGAATGCAGAAATATGTCACCAGGTCTGCTGTGGACACGCTCCAGCCAGGAGCCTTCCATTTTCTAGGTATTGGGCCCAGCAATATGTCACAATGCCCAAAACATGTGGGAACCAGGCAAAAAAAAAAAGAGAAACTCACGTCACCTCAATGATGGATCAAGTGATATGTCACAATCTTCTTATTTGGGACCTCCCAGGCAACAAAAATGTGTCATATCTCCTGGGTGATGAACGAACAGTATCATCTAATACCCCTTGTCTTCAGGGCTCATGCAGAAGGGTCATATCACCTACTTGCTGGGTCTATACATTATATATTATAATACACAATGTATGCTGGACCCAGGCAGGAGAGGAGAGTAACATCCCCTGGGTCCTGTGTCCAAGGATACATCACAGTGCCTCCTTGAGCAGAGTCCAAGAAGTAGAAAGAGTCACACTACTTAGGTGCCAGATACAACAATTTGCCACAATACTTGCTGAGAGAAACGCTTAGGTGGAGGTGTCACATCACCTTAGTGAGGGAGAAAGAAATATGTAACAATGTCCCTGGTAAGTAGACCTAGAAAAAAAGAGAAGCATCACATAACATAGGGCCAGTGCCCACTTATCTGTCACAATCACACCCGTGGGCAGGGCTCAGGCAAGAGTAGAGAGTAATATCATGTAGGTGCTGCAGCAAGCAATATGTCACAATTACCACTGTGGGCAGGTCCCAGAAAGAAAACAAGAATCACATCACCTACGTCAGGTCATGGGCCCAGAGATATGTCACCGTGGCCCTTGTGGACAATAATCAGGCAGAAGAATGACATTGCTTGTGTGCTGGGTCTAGTGATAATTCATTATCCCTTCTGTGGGCCTGGCACAGGCAAAAGAGGAGAGTCACAACACCTAGCTGCTTGACCCAGAGATATGTCACTATCTCTTCTATGGGCAAAGTCCACGTAAAACAGCAGAGTCACATCAAATAAGTGATGCAGCCAGAGATATGTCATAATGCCTTCTGTTGGCAGGGCCCATGCAAGAGTGTCACATCACCTAGGTGTTGGACCCAGCCTTATATCACAATACACAATGTATTCAGGGCTCAGGCAAGAGATGATAGTCACATCATTTAGGTCTTGGATCTACTGAAACATTACAATTTTTTATTGAGCAGAGGCTAAGCAATCTAGAAGAGTCACATCACCTAGGCTTTAAGTCCAGCAACACCTTGCAAAAACCCCTGAGAAGAGGGCCCAGGTAAAAGGGTAACATCATCTATGTGAAAGGCCCAGAAATATGTCACAATTCTCTGTGTGGGTAAAAAACAGAATGAAGAGGGAAGTTGCATAACCTAATAGATGGGCTGATCTATATGTCACAATCACTCTAGTGGGAAGAGCTCAAACATGAGAGGAGAGTCACACCACATAGGTGCTGCATATTTTGCAATACAGAATGTATGCAGAGCCCGGAAAGGAGAGGACAGTCACATCACCTAGGTGCTGTGCCCGGCAATACATTACAATCTCTTCTAGGGCAAAGCCCAAGCAGTACAGGAGAGTTGTATTACCTTGCTGTTGGGCCCAAAAATATGGCACAATATACCCTGAAAAAAGGGTCCAGACAGCAGTGTCACATCACCTGGGGAGGCTTTCAGAAATATGTCAAAATGCTTCCTGTGGTTAAGGCTCAGGAAGAAAAGAAGAGAAAAATAACCTAGGGGCTGGGGCCAGCCATGTGTTACAACAACCTCAGTGAGCAGGGCCCAGGCACGAGAGGAGGGTCACATAACATAGATGCTGTCCGAAGTGATATGTCACAACTCACACTGTGGACAGGTCTCTGCAATAAAGGAGAGTCACATAATCTGGTTGATGGTCACGGAGATACATCAGAATGTATTTATCTCTTGTCCTTACGGACATGAACCAGACAGAATAGTCACATCTCCTCTGGGCTGTGTCCAGGGATAATTTACTCTCCCTTCTGTGATCTGAGCCCAGGAAGCAAAGGAGACTCACATTACCTTGGTGTTGGGGCCAGAGGTATGTCACAATGTCACCTGTTGGCAAGTACCAAGTAAGAGAGGAGAGTAACATCAAATAGATGAGGGGTCCAGAAATATGTCACAATTCCCCTTGTAGGCAGAATCTAGGCAGGAGACTCACATAACCTGGGTTTTAGACCTAGAAATATGTCACAAGATGCAATGTGGGCAATGCCAAGGCAGAAGAATAAAAAACATACACTCTAGGTGCTAGGTGCAGAAATATGTCACAATTTCATGTGACATTCCTGGACCTAACACCTAGGGTATATGTCTTTATTGTGACATCCTTATTCAGGTGCTTGACAGACGTCTATGTCACAATTAGAGCTGCAATCAGAGCTGACCCATTTTCCTAAGCCTAGCTAAGAGACAGTATCTTTCATATTGGCTGGATGAAGTTATGAGAGTCATTATGACACCTGTAAACTGAATTAAGATATATGTGACAATCCCACAATCGGGTAAGGAGGGAGTGAGCTGGAGAATCACATCACCTGGGTGCTGTGCCAGAGATATTTACAACCTTCTCTGAGGGCAGTGACCAGGCAGGAGAGTCACATCACGTTGTTGCTGGGCTGGAAGCATGTCATCATTTGTTCTGAGAGTAAGAACCAGGCAAGAGAGTCACAGTACCTGTGTTTTCAACCAGCGGTACGTTATAATCCCCTCCTGAAAGCAGGACTAAGGCAGCAGAGTCCTTTCACCTGGTTGCTGAGCCTAATGATGTGTCACAATGTCTTCTGTGGCTAGGTCCAATCAGCAAATGCACATTACCTAGTGCTGGCTCCAGTGATGTGTCACAATACTTTTTACTGGGATGGTCTAGGCAGAAGAGGAAATCTGAAACACCTAGGGGATGATCAAAAAGTCACATCCTAATAACCTTGTGGGCAGGACCTATACAGGAGAGTCACATCACCTAGCTGCTGGGTTCAGTGATATGTCACAATCCCTTCTGCGGGCTGGGCCCAAACAAGAAGAGTCAAATCCCTTGGGTGCTGGGAAGAGGCACATTTCACACCTGCACAGAAGTCCAAGAATGAGATTAAAAATTCCACACATGTCCAAGTTCTAGGTATGAGAATCAATGCCTCCTGTATGTTGCTTCTATATAGATGAGCAACAATCTCTACAATGGACTGAATCCACTCATGAGAGCCTCAATTTTTTCTGTGTACTGTGTTCCCTTATTACAATCACAGTCTCACAGGTGTGCTAGATTTTTGTCTGAGAGACAGCAATCAATATGTGGACCAGATCCACTTATGAGAGTCAATTTTCCAACTTTTGACTGTCTCCAGGTATGAGATTCAGAATTTCAACAGTGGGCTGTGAAAGGATGATCATCTTTACTGTTTGCTGTGTGTGTGCAAGAGTGTCACAATCTTACATTTGTTCAGGGCCATGTTAAGACATGTTCTGTATCACCCAAGGGCTTTATATGGTATGCATGGGAGTCACAATTTCCTCTAAATCCTTTGTGCTGGTATGGACCCGTGATAGTGTCTGTAGCTTTAAGCCCAGGTATGACAGTCAACATCTTTCTAATTGGCTGGGTCCA
>NW_012110463.1:179233-196415 GCF_000951045.1 Mandrillus leucophaeus | reverse complement strand
CCTTGTAGGCAGAATCTAGGCAGGAGACTCACATAACCTGGGTTTTAGACCTAGAAATATGTCACAAGATGCAATGTGGGCAATGCCAAGGCAGAAGAATAAAAAACATACATTCTAGGTGCTAGGTGCAGAAATATGTCACAATTTCATGTGACATTCCTGGACCTAACACCTAGGGTATATGTCTTTATTGTGACATCCTTATTCAGGTGCTTGACAGACGTCTATGTCACAATTAGAGCTGCAATCAGAGCTGACCCATTTTCCTAAGCCTAGCTAAGAGACTGTATCTTTCATATTGGCTGGATGAAGTTATGAGAGTCATTATGACACCTGTAAACTGAATTAAGATATATGTGACAATCCCACAATCGGGTAAGGAGGGAGTGAGCTGGAGAATCACATCACCTGGGTGCTGTGCCAGAGATATTTACAACCTTCTCTGAGGGCAGTGACCAGGCAGGAGAGTCACATCACGTTGTTGCTGGGCTGGAAGCATGTCATCATTTGTTCTGAGAGTAAGAACCAGGCAAGAGAGTCACAGTACCTGTGTTTTCAACCAGCGGTACGTTATAATCCCCTCCTGAAAGCAGGACTAAGGCAGCAGAGTCCTTTCACCTGGTTGCTGAGCCTAATGATGTGTCACAATGTCTTCTGTGGCTAGGTCCAATCAGCAAATGCACATTACCTAGTGCTGGCTCCAGTGATGTGTCACAATACTTTTTACTGGGATGGTCTAGGCAGAAGAGGAAATCTGAAACACCTAGGGGATGATCAAAAAGTCACATCCTAATAACCTTGTGGGCAGGACCTATACAGGAGAGTCACATCACCTAGCTGCTGGGTTCAGTGATATGTCACAATCCCTTCTGCGGGCTGGGCCCAAACAAGAAGAGTCAAATCCCTTGGGTGCTGGGAAGAGGCACATTTCACACCTGCACAGAAGTCCAAGAATGAGATTAAAAATTCCACACATGTCCAAGTTCTAGGTATGAGAATCAATGCCTCCTGTATGTTGCTTCTATATAGATGAGCAACAATCTCTACAATGGACTGAATCCACTCATGAGAGCCTCAATTTTTTCTGTGTACTGTGTTCCCTTATTACAATCACAGTCTCACAGGTGTGCTAGATTTTTGTCTGAGAGACAGCAATCAATATGTGGACCAGATCCACTTATGAGAGTCAATTTTCCAACTTTTGACTGTCTCCAGGTATGAGATTCAGAATTTCAACAGTGGGCTGTGAAAGGATGATCATCTTTACTGTTTGCTGTGTGTGTGCAAGAGTGTCACAATCTTACATTTGTTCAGGGCCATGTTAAGACATGTTCTGTATCACCCAAGGGCTTTATATGGTATGCATGGGAGTCACAATTTCCTCTAAATCCTTTGTGCTGGTATGGACCCGTGATAGTGTCTGTAGCTTTAAGCCCAGGTATGACAGTCAACATCTTTCTAATTGGCTGGGTCCAGATAGGAGAGTTTCACCTGCCAGAGCTGGGTTTAGAAATGAGTCACCATCGAGGCGATGAGCCGAGGGACTAGGCAGAGCAGTGGAACTGCCGACAGGTCGCTGTAGGTCCACGCCGCCAGTCACGCTGCCAGCCCGCTCAGCGTCCGCCGCCGCCATGGGAGTGCAGGTGAAAACCATCTCCCCAGGAGACTGGCGCACCTTCCCGAAGCGCGGCCAGACTTGCGTGGTGCACTACAGCGGGATGCTTGAAGATGGAAAGAAATTTGATTCCTCCCGGGACAGAAACAAGCCCTTTAAGTTTATGCTAGGCAAGCAGGTGGTGATCTGAGGCTGGGAAGAAGGGGTTGCCCAGATGAGTGTGGGTAAGAAAGCCCAACTGATTATGTCTCCAGATTATGCCTGTGGTGCCACTGGGCACCCAGGCATCATCCCACCACATGCCACTCTCGTCTTCGATGTGGAGCTTCTAAAACGGGAATGATAGGAATGGCTTCCTCCCTTAGCTCCCTGTTCTTGGATCTGCCATGGAGGGATCTGGTGCCTCCAGACGTGTGCACATGAATCCATATGGAGATTTTCCTGATGTTCCACTCCACTCTATATAGACATCTGCCCGGACTGAATGTGTTCTGTCACTCAGCTTTGCTTCTGACACCTCCGTTTCCTCTTTCCCTTTCTCCTCCTATGTGTGTTTACCTAAACCATATGCCATAAACCACAAGTTATTCATTTTATTTTGTTTTCATTTTATGGTGAAGATTCACTTTCAGTCTTTTGGATATAGGTTTCCAGTTAATTCCCTGGTTAAGTATTAACAGCACAAGTGATAGGTTAACGTTAGAGTAGGAATTGGTGTTGGGGGGGGTTGCAAGAATATTTTATTTTAATTTTTTGGATGAAATTTTTATCTATTATATATTAAACATTTTTGCTGCTGCTCTGCAAAGCTATAGCAGATTTGAGGTGCTGTTGAGGACTGAATTATTCTCCAAGTTGAGAGATGTCTTTGGGTTAAATTAAAAGCCCTACCTAAAACTGAGGTGGGGATGGGGAGAGCCTTTGCCTCCCACCCCACCCTCCCCTTAAACCCTCTGCCTTTGAAAGCAGATCATGTTCACTGCAATGCTGGACACTACAGGTGTCTGTCCCTGGGCCAGTAGGGACCTCTGAAGCCTTCTTTGTGGCCTGGCTTATTTTATTATTTTTATTTTTTTTCATCCTGTGGTTTTTCTAATGGACTTTCAGGAATTTTGAAATCTCATAACTTTCCAAGCTCTACCACTTCCTAAATCTTAATAACTTTAATTGACAGTTTCAATTGAAGGTGCTGTTTGTAGACTTAACACCCAGTGAAAGCCCAGCCATCATGACAAGTCCTTGAATGTTCTCTTAAGAAAATGATGCGGGTCATCGCAGCTTCAGTATCTCCTGTTTTTTGATGCTTGGCTCCCTCTGCTGATCTCAGAGTTTCCTGGCTTTTCCTCCCTCAGCCCCTTCTCACCCCTTTGCTGTCCTGTGTAGTGATTTGGTGAGAGAAATCATTGCTGCCCCCTCCCCCCAGTGCCATATATGAGTCTCAAGTTTTATTATTGCAATAAAAGTGCTTTATGCCGGCTTTTCTCAAAAAAAAGAAAAGAAAGAAAGAAAGAAAGAAAGAAAGGAGTCACCATCACAACTCTGAACAGAAATTTACAAATGAATGTCACAATTTTCACTGTGGACTGCATCCGTGTGTGAGATTAAGTGGGCTTTGTCCATGTGTGAGGGTGACAATCCTAATGGTTGTCAGGGTGAGCACATAAGAAACAGTCTCATCTGCACGCTGGGCCTTGTGATGACACACTCTCTACCACCCAAGAGCTTTATACAATATGCGAGAGAGCGGTAACCTTTTATAACCTTCGTACAGAAAGGAAACCCAGGATCTTACCCATTTTTCTACACCTAGCTATGAGAGAGAGTATTTGTCCCCTTGGCTGGTTCAAAATGTTAGAGTCATTATTGCACTTGTGCACTGGGCTATATATAAAATCCTACCTATATGTGGGGAGCAAACAGAAGAGTCACATCACCTAAATGCTGAGCCAGGGATATGTGACACTCTTTGCTGAAAAGAAGGGGCCAGGCAAAAGAGACACATCACCTGGGTTCTCAGCCAGTGATATGTTACAATTTCCTACTGAAAGCAGGGCACAGCCAACAGCAACACATCACCAGGATTTAGGGCTCAGTGTTATGTCACACTGTGACCTTTGGGTAATACCCAGGCATGAAAGACACATCACCTGGTTTCTGGGTTCCATGATATGTAGCAATCTTTCCTACAAACAGCATGAAAGCAGAGGAGGAGAGTCACATCTCTTAGGTGATGGATGCAAAAATATGTCACAAGGCCTCCGGTGGGCACAGCCCAGGCAGGAGTCTCTCATTCAGTGTAAGTTGGGATCCGTATTAGGTCACAATATTCAACATATGCAGGGCCCAGGCAAAAGAGAAGAGTTACATTACCTAGGTGCTCAATCCAGTGATATGTTACAATAACCTCTTTTTTCCTTTTCTTTCTTCGTCTTCTTTTTTTTTTTTTTTGGCAGAGCCCAGGCAGAAGAGAAGAGTCACATCATCTAGGTGATGAATAAAAAGATATGTCATTATTCCCCTGTGGGCAGTGGTTGTGCAGATAATTCACCTTGTATGTGTTGGACTCAGCAATATATCACAATGCCTGCAGCGCTTTGGAAGGAGAGGAGAGTCATATCACTTAGGTGCTAGGCCCAGCAATACATCTCAATCACTTCTTTGGCAAAGCCCAAACGGTAAAAAAGAGTCACATCATGTAAGTTCTGGGTATAGCAATGTGTCAAAATACCCCCCGAGAGGAGGACCAAGGAAAGAGAGTCACTTTGGTGAGAATCTCAGAGATATGGGACAATTCCATTTTTGGGTATTCACAAAAAAGAAGAAAGTCCCATTACCTAGGAGCTGGGCTCAGCTCTATGACACAATCACCCTAGTGGGCAGGTCCATTAAAGAGAAGACTGTCACATCACATAGGTGCTGGGCAAAGTGATATATCACAATCCCCATGGTGATAGGCCCAGAGCCATCTCACAATAACCTCTTTAGGGAGAGATCAGGCAGAAGAATTACATCATTTGTGTGCTGGGCCTAGTGATAAGTCACTCTCATTTCTGTGGACATGGCCCAGGCAGAAGAGCAGAGTCACATTACCTAGATGCTGGGCCAAGAGATGTCACAATCTTTTATGTGAGCAAAACCAAGGTAAAAGAGAAGAGTAACATCAGATAGTAGGTGTTACCAGAGATATGTCACAATGCCCCCTGTATGAGAGAACCAGGCAGTCGAAACACATCACTTGGTTGCTTAACCTAGTGATATGTTACAATCTTTCCTGTGCGCATGATGCAGACAGAAGAGGAGAGCCATATCTCCTATGGGGTGGATGCAGAGATATGTCACAAGGTCTCCTATGGCAGGGTCCAGACGGAAGCCTTCCATCCACTAGGGTTTGGGTCCAGTGATATGTCACAATACCCAAATTATGCAAGGCCCCAGGCAAAAAAGGAGAGTCACGTCACCTAGGTACTGGGTCCAATGATATATCACAATTTTCGATTTTGGCAGGGCCCAGGCAGAAAGCAAGGTTATATCACCAAGGTGATGAATAAAAATACATGTCATAGTTATGTGGACATGACCCATGCAGGAGAGTCACATCACCTAGGTGTTGGACCCAGAAATATGTCACAATATATAATGTATACAGGGCCAAGGCATGAGACGATAGTAACTTCACTTATTTGTTGAGCCAAACTATACAATCGTTTTTTGGGCAAGGCCCAAGTAGTAGAGGAGAGTCACATCACCTCGGTGTTGGGTCCAGCAATGTGTCACAATACCTGCTGAGGGGAGGGTACAGGCAAGAGAGTCATGTCACTTAGGTGAGGGGCCCAGAGATATCTCACAATACCCTCCGTGGGTAGAACTCAGGAAAAAGAAGAGAGTCACATAATCTAGAAACTGGGCCCCGCTATATGTTACAGTCACCTCAGTGGACAGGTCTCAGGCATGAGGGTAGAGTTTTATCACATAGGTGCTGGGCCAAGCCATTTGCCACAACCTTCACTGTGGACAGGTCCCAGGAAAAAGAGGAGAGTCACATCATTTAGGTAACAAAACCTGAGTTATGTCACAGTTACTTGTTTGGGCAGAGGTCAGAAAGAAGTATCACACAACCTGTGTGCTGGACTAAGCAATACATCACTCTCTCTATTTTAGGCATGGCCCAGGCAGGAGAGAAGAGCCACATCACCTAAGATCTGGATTCACGGATATGTCCCAATTTCTCTTTTGGGCAATGCTCAGGCAAGAGAGCAGAGTCACATCAAGTGGTTGATGGGCCCAGAGATATATCATATTGCCCCCTGTGGACAGGCACTAGGCAGGAAACTCACATCACCTTGGTGGTAGGACGAGGAATATATCACAATACGTTTTGAGAGCAGAGCCAAAAAGGTAACATCATCTTGGTGTTGACTGCAGAAATATCTTACACTTTTATTTTTTTGTGGACAGAACCTATAAAGAAGGGAAAAGTTGGCCAGGCACGGTGGTTCATGCCTATAATTCTAACACTTTGGGAGGCCGAGGTGGACAGATCACCTGAGGTCAGGAGTTTAAGACCAGCCTGGCCAACATGGGGAAACCCTGTGCCTACTAAAAACACAAAAATTACCTGGGCGTCCTGGTGAGCGCGTGTAATCCCAGCTACTCAGGAGGCTGAGGCAGGAGAATCACCTGAACCTGTGAGGCAGAGGCTGCAGTGAGCTGAGATTGCACCACTGCATTCCAGCCTGGGTGACATAGCGTTACTGCGTCTCAGAAGGAAAAGGAAAAAAGAAAGAAAGAGAAAAGTCACATAAGCTAGGCACTGGGTCCAGTTATATGTCACTGTCACCCCTCTGAGAAGGGAACAGTCAAGAGAAGAGTCACATCACCTCTGTGGTGGACACAGAGATACCTCACAATGCTCTCTGTAGGCAGGGCCAGAACACAAGGGTAACATAACCAGGGTGTTAGAACACGCAACATGTCACAATGGCCGATACGGGCAAGACACAGTCAAGAGAGTCACATAACCTGGGTGTGGGACTCAGTTATATATCAAAGTGCCTCCTGTGGGCAGCAACAAAGAGGGAGAGGAGGTTCACATCACCTGGATATAAGGCCCAGTGATATGTTACAATCCCCTGTGAGCAGTGCTAAAGCAGAAGAATAGAGTAACATCACCTAGGGGCTGAGTCCAGTGATGTCACAATTCCATCTGGGCTGGGCCCAGGCAGATAGGTCAAATCACAAAGGTTCTGTGAGGTGCATATATCACAATCACACCTGCAGGAAGGTCCAGTAATGAAATTAACAATCTCACACATGTCCCGGTTCTAGGTATGAGAGTCAATACCTGGGTGTTGGATCCAAATAGATTAGTTACAGTCTCAACAATTGACTTGATCCATGTGTGAGATCCTAGTTTCTATTTGCATTACTATTAATACCAGTACCTACTAATTCTTCCACATTCTACATCTTTGTTCTGTATGAATGTACATACAAATTTTGATACATATGCAAGATTATATGAGTATTTCTATGTAAATACATACACAAAAATTGTACCTCAAAAAACATTTTTCAATCCTTTAGCATATTCTAAGGGTGCAAATATGGAATTATTTCCCTTTTCTGGCTCAATAGCATGTCATAATGGAACACAGCTGTACAATGTTTTTTGTATAGACAAACAAAGATTCACTTTTGGGCAAGGTCTGAAAAATAAGCTGATAGTAAAGCCATGTAACACTTTCTGTACAGGTTAGCATTTCTGGACCTTGCTTTTCTTCTCAGTGTATGCATGAGCTATTCTCATCTACTGGGGGCCCGTCTTGATTAAATCTATAGTCGCTGTTTAAGAGAACTGGCTGATTAAATCCACCTGGGCTCATCTGATTGACTGACTGAAATCACCTGGCCTGAGATTATTGGCCAATTAAAATCATCTGGGCTCAAATAGGTGCTGCCTGGTGCTAAATTGAAATCACCTGGACTTAACTAATTGGTTGATTTTAATCTCCTGGGATCAGCTAATTGACTGTAATTACCCGGTTTGAGTTAATTGGCTGATTGAAATCAAAAGTGCTGACCTAATGGGCTGATTGAAATCACTTGAAATGAGGTAACTGACTGATTGAATTTACCTGATCTGCGCAAATTGGCTCATTAGAATTACCTAGACCAAGCTAATTGGCTAATTGGAATAAACTGGGCTAAGCTAATTGACTGATAGAAATAATCAGGGCTGAGTAAATGGGCTGATTGTATTCACCTCCCCTGAGGAGAGTAAGTAGGGAAATGACCTCTGACTTACTTTAATTTTTTTACAAGACATATTCATAAATAGACATTACATAGACATATTTATATATCTGTGTGTGTTTGCATATGCTTATCTAACTACATATACCTGTTAATAAATCTTCAAGTTAAAGTGTGCAAAGGAAACTGAAATTTGCTTTCAATATTGCAGTCTATCTCGAATTTAGACCTTGACTTTTCTACCCCTATTCAATAAGTTACTTCTTCAGGCAACCAAACCAATTACAAAATTGTGTTCCAATGTCACAAGTTCAAAAACAAAGAGCTCCTGAAAAGATGTAAACTTTAAATGGAATTAGTCAGCATTTTCAATTTTGGTTTGGGCCTTTAATTTAAAGCTAGTTTATCTCCGTTCCTGTGTTAATCAGAATGAAAGGAAACATTTTTGACTTGGCATTGAATAACACTTGTGGTTTTAGTAAATTTCTTGCTCACGGGTTGGAGCAACAAAAAAAATACTTTTTTTTTTTTTTTTTTAATGACGAAGTCAGAGTGGGAGTCAGAGTGGGGGCATCCCAGATCACAGGGGATCTCAGAAGCCCCCCTTTTTTTTTTTTTTTTTAATGGAGTTTCAGTCTGTTGCCCAGGCTGGAGTGCAGTGGCAGGATCTCGGCTCACTGCAACCTCTGATATCTGGGTTCAAGTGATTCTTTTGCCTCAGCCTACTGAGTAGCTGGGATTACAGGTGCCCACCACCATGCCCAGCTAATTTTTGTATTTTTGGTAGAGATGGGGTTTTACCATGTTGACCAGGCTGGTCTCAAACTCCTGACCTCAAGTGATTCACCTGTCTTGGCCCCCCAAAGTGCTGGAATTACAGGTGTGAGCCACCACACCTAGCCCAAAAATATTTTATTTAAACATGATAAGTGCAGCTAAATTCATGTCAGAGTGTTCTTCCATTTGTGTACTCTTGTGGATATACTTTAGAGAACAAATAAGATTTTACATGTGTGGAAATTTATTTTTATATTACTATCAGTAAAAATGCCTATCAACACTTTGAAATTCTATATCTTTATTCTGTATAAATATTGAAATAATGATAGATAGACCTGGATATAAATACACTGTTATGCTTAGGGTCAGGTTCCATCTCCAGCTGAGAGCCGAGGGGAGTGGGTGGCTGTGGGGCAGGGAGCTGGAGGAACACTCGAGAGACAGCAGGTAACTGAGACATGGCTTTATTCAGCAGCCCCTTCACAGGGTCAGTGTTACATTTATACACTACACAAACAATAGTGGCTGACAGTCAGCTGGGGAGCTTCTCTATATTATGTCTACATGGCTATGATTATGTAAGACATGGGACTGTGCACCTGTGCCACAAACCCAAAGAGTCATCCAGGCTGTTTACCTTAGCCTAAGCCTGCTGCCCTATGCCTGCGGGGCTGCAGCATAGCCATTTTTCTTACACTCCACCCCTTAGGCCAAGGGGATCCTCTTAGTGGTGATCCATACACATATGGCAGAACCCTGAACCCATAGACCACAGCAACAATACAGAAAGCAACGAGCTACTGCTAATATTCCTGCTACGCTACCTATGATTATGAGAGCCCAACATAGGCCAGAGCCCAGAGACACCCACTATCTCTACAGGGGTCATCAGTAAGGTGCTCAATTGCCTTAATCTCCTGTGACACCCCTTGTAAAGCTGCCATTATGTTCCAGTGGTTGTCAGGGATAAATGTACAACATTGTGCCCCTACAAGGGTACAGGCGCCACCTTGGGCAGCTGTGACTATGTCTAAGACTATCTGGTTTTGCAGCACCACCTTCCTGATCTGATCAACTTCATCAGTAAACAAAAAGAGAGCAATTCAGGTGAATCTCAGGGCCTGAGCTGTGTTCTCTGCAAAGGCTGCAACCTGCTTTTCTATAGTAATGCCACCTGCTCCAGGGATAGTTGTTGCTAAGGAATAGAACCACCAGGGGGCCCAACGCACTCACCAAAAGCAAGAATTCAGTGCCTCCCAGTTATGCAGACGACTAGACAATGTGGGAAGAGCAGTGGAAGGCACATAGGGCCTCCCGCAGGTAGAGCGTCCAGTTCAACTTACTGGCAGATATGGCCACCCTGTGTCCCCACACAACCATAAACTCCCAGGGGGCACAAAGTCCATGGGGGTGCCTTGGTAAGGGTGCTTGTTCCACCATACCCTTGATGTGGTGACATGTGTTATGTTTGCACAAATCTCAGCAGGCAACCATCCCACAGTGACTTTACCCTAGTGCTGCTCTGTGCATTATGGTATCTGCAATGGGGGCACCACGTGTTCTCCCATAAACCAGCCCCATCCATTACGGATGCTATGAATCAGACAGGGGAGAGACTGGCAATGGGATTTGTGACACCCCCTGTCCAAATTCTGCCGTGTTGCATCCCACAAGTTGTCTATGGGACCATAAGTCTCTAGCCATGTCTGGTTCTGCACCGAAGCTAGATGCATGTGCCAGGGCAAACCATCCACAGCCGCTGCTGGAAGAGCAGTGCAGATCCAACAGTTGGAGACGTTGGTCCCCTCGGTGTAGGTGTGGGCCCAGTTCATGATGCTGTTGGAGCTTGCCAATCTACAGCTCAAACAACAAAGCAGGCACAGTCACTAATAGGGGCGAATCACATTCCTTAGGCAAAATACAGGCCAACTTTTTATCTCTGGATAACGATGCAGTCACCAAGGGCTTCTGCCCTGGGCGATGGTACCACATCTTGTCTGCTCTCCATGGTTCTTTTGGGTCCTCTACCTGTGCCAGAGTTACAAGGGAGCTCATGATAGGCCACATAGACAGTATATATGTCTCCCAGATGAATGTCCCTTCCCTGGCCATTCACCTATGAATGGTCAATCGTGGAGGCCACACATTAATCACCCAAGGAGTAACATATTAGTCACACTGCAGACCCTCCCTCCAGGGGGCGGCAATAGCCCATCATCTGCCATGATGTGCTTGGAGGGTCCGTGGCTACCACCAGGGTTTTGTTTGTTTGTTTGTTTCCCTACCTTTAGGGGCACCGGGGGAGGCAATAACAGATTGCTATTTATCCCTGTATTTAGTTGGAGAAGGTCATCCTTCCTTTTATAGATTTGGCCACATAGCCTGGCCATACATGGTTTGGTAACTAACTAGATAATTCTGTAACTTTTAGATATTTAACCACAAAAGTGAAGCCTTAGTAAACTGCCCAGCTATTGCTGCAGATTACCATGGGTGTCACCTCCTTGGTATTCACTATTTACACTGTCCTGAGTTTAACTTATTAGCTACTTTGCCCACACTTGATATTAAACCATACAGTGTCAGTACTAGGTTGGACTGCACCAGTAATCCAGGCAGCAGTAACACCTCAGCTAGACCTAGCTGTGTACCATGCCCTATGAGAAATGGGGGATGCCCTTCCTAATGGTGAAGGCCCAAGATCTAGGGGTACCTCAGGCCCTATGGCCTTATGTTGCATTAAGACTACAGATCCCAAGACTTCTTGAAACTCTGCTGCAAAGGGACTTGTACTCAGCGCACTCTGCTGCTCCAACTAGGCACCCCACTTCGCTGAATTGGATGTTTGTGCTATCTGAGTCCGGCGGGTCATTACTCATGAATTCACTCATCCTGCTTTTGGGTAAGTCGTCTGTATGACGATTGTAACCCATCTTGCCATGCTCTTATGAGCCTGAAGGGCAGCATAGGCAGTTGCTAACTGCTTCATTAATAAATAGTGCAGCTCAGCTCCCTCCCATAACTAGGGCCAAAAGCCTATTGGCATACTTACATGCTCTGTGTGCTGCTATAGGCCCCAACTTATACTATCTGTGGTCACATGTATGTTTAGTTAAAATGGGCACCTCTGACTATTGAGGACTTGCGTCTGCTCAGTAGCCTGCTTGGCTACTAGAAAAGTCTGTCTCAGCCACACCTTCCCAGTTCCCAGGCAAGAGGGGTATTGCCACTCCTAAACCTGCAAGAAAATCAGAGGTTAACATAACATTTTCAACAAGATTATGGCACATGGTGGTGATATACAATAGCCCTGCAGCAACACTGTGAAAGTCCACTGACACCTCCAATGAAAGCAAACTATTCCTGGCTCTCTGGATTGATGTTAATTGAGAAGAAAGCATTAGTCAAATCCACCATAGAGTGGCAGCATCCAGTTCCATTGTCAAGTGGCCTATCAAGTCCGTGATGGAAGGTACAGCTGCACGCAGAGGTGGTGTAACTTTATTAAGTTTCCGATAATTCACTGTCATCACCAAGTCCCATCAGGCTTTCTGACTGGCCATAGTAGGGAATTGTAGGGGATATGGGTTACATGCATTATTTGCTCCTTCTCTAACTTCTTAATAGTCTCAGTTTTCTCCATATGCCCCCCTGCTCCCGACAAATGGTATTGACATGTGGAGGTAACCCACCAGGGTTTTGGCAGAACTCGGGGCTGGTTATGTATATGTCCACACAGTCCCAGCTTTACTTGGAGTCTGAATTCTCTGGCCATGGTGTGGAAGTCCAGACCATGCAAAATGTCTACCCCCAGAATATATTCAGATATGGGAGAAATGTACACAGTGTACAGGCAGGGAGCCAACCCGCCAATGCTAGGATGCAAAGACAAAGGTTTCGCTTTCACTGAGAGGCCTCCATAACCATCAATAAATTCCTATTTGCCCGGAAACTTATCCAGGTTCCCTTAAACAAGACTGCAGTCTGCACCAGTATCTACCAGTGCTAAAGTCTGCTGTACATTGGTGGGGGATCAGTGGATTGCCAGTTCCACATGCTGCCTCTGGTCATCTGGTTCCCTGCCCCACCCCTGAGCCAAGCATCTCTGCCAGTTCCGTAATTAAACAGAAAAGGTCCTGTATCATTGCCCGTCTGCAAATAGTCCTTGAGTTTAAGTGTCTAGATGGGGCTGGGTTGAGCAACAGTATTTTGCCTCCTCTTGGGCATTTTTCAAAATTGTTGCTCTGGAGACAATTGACTCTACAAAGATCCAGCACAAGATCCTTCAAATGGGAGGTAAAGCATTCATCATCTGACCCCGGGGTATTCAGATTAAACATAGCCTGCCACATACCCATCTCCCAGAGTACCTGCACCAAATCAGTTTATCATTGCCATTTACTTACAATTTCTGGTGTCTCCCTGGCATCATTCCAAACAGTTCAAATGGCTGCCATCAGCCACTCGATTAACGTGTGGTCACCTTGCCCTTGTGCCAACCATCCGCACAGCTGCAGCCGCTGACAAAGAGAGAGGTGAATTGGGATAGAAGCCAGCTTCTCCTTTTCGGAAGTGGAGCCAGAAATGATCATCCCCGTTATCCAAAAGATGGAGTAACCAGGCTTGGAGGGGCTCCCCTGGATGCTGCCTGCATTGCTTACTTGACTCCCATAACTCAGTGGGGGTATAAGCACTATAAGGGGAGTGTTCCACCACTGTGGGGGTGCCCTGGGCTCTCCCCTGTGGTCTCATTGGCTGCTCATGTTCTACCTTCTGAGGGATTACAGGAGAGCTCGCAGCACAGGAGGCTCCTCCTCAGCATCAGTCCCAGCAGGAATATCCAGCCTAGAGGATGGGCTCAAGTTTGCACTGAAATCTGTTTCCAACTCCTGCTCTAGGCTATTTATCTGAACCTCTAAGTGCCCTGCTTGCACCTGAAGGTCCTTCACCCCCAGGTTTTGCTCCAAGCTGTGCATTTGGGCCCCCAGGTGCTCAACTTGTGTCTGAAGGTCCCTTACCTGAGCCGCGTCCCACAGGGACTGAGCATGTACTTCACGTAGTGCAGTCAGAAATGCCCATCCGACTGCTGGTGAAGGTGCATTTCTTCTTGGTGCTGTGAACTTCCAGCTGCTTCAGTGCCTTCTCCACACTCACAGGAGACCCATTCACTGTCTCCCACATTTCCACTGGGGCCCATCCAAGCAACACCTCTGCCACTGGGTACCAGAACCCATGCTGTGTACACATAGCCAACCTGGGAGCCTCAGGGACTGAAGATTCAGTCATCTCATCCTGCTGATGATTATGGCAAATGCCATGCTCAGGGTCAGGTTCTAGCCCCAGCTGAGGGCTGAGAGGAGGGAGTGGACATGGAGCTGGGAGCTGGAAGAACACTCAAAAGACAGCGGGTAAATGAGACATGGCTTTTTTCAGCAGCCCCTTCACAGGGTCAGTGTTACATTTATACACTACACAAACAAGAGTGGCTGAGTGCCAGGTGGTCAGCTTCTCTATGTTATGTCTACATGGCTATGTTTATACAAAGCTGTGCACCTGTGCCACAAACCTGCTGAGTCATCCAGACTGTTTACCTCCGCCTATGCCTGCTGTCCTTTGCCTACTTGGTTGCAGCAAAGCCATTTTCCTTACATATACTTCAGTAGATAAATAAATGTATACATACAAGATTATACAAGTTTATCTATATAAATAATTGTATATGCAAAAACTGTTCATCAGGAGACATTGTCAATTCCCCAGGCTATCTTAGAAACACAGATGAAGACTTACTTCTCACCTATATAGCTCCATACCGTCTCGGACTGAAAGACAGTCATACATACATATACAAATCAACAAAGCTTCACACTTTTGGGCATGGCCTGGATGTAAGTTTCCAGTACTGCCACGTGAGGCTTTATGTTCATCTTAACATTTCAGGACCATACTTTCTTTCTCTTTGTATTTCTGTGTTATTCACATATACCATCTTTGTTCTCCCTTGATGCCTCTGCTTCCTAAGTTAACTAGTTGTCTGATTATATCCACCTGAGCTGTGCTAAGGGAACTAGTGAATGAAGACATGCTAGTGAATGAAGATGGCTTCTGATCTAGACTTTTTTTTGAAGTGTTTTACTAGACATATGCACAAATGGACATTACATAGTCATACCCATGAGGTTCACACTGTGTTTATATATATACCTTTTCCCCACCTACTTGGTATCAATGTATATGTGTGTAGAAAAATAATCACAAAGTAAGCATGGTCAGAGGTTATATTAATTTTTTTCAGGTCATTTGAATGCAATCTGCCAATTAGTTCAGTGACAATTTATTCAATTCAAGCTACACACCAATTCATATTTTAAAAATAAATGTGAAAATGTTTTTTTGTTACCTGGAACATGGAGGTTTTCCATTCTGGGTCTCATTAAGTTAGCCCCAAGTGGCTCTGTACATTCAGGTAGAAACATCTAGAAATGTTTCTAGAACATCTAGGTAGAAACATCTAGAAATGTGACACCAGTCACCTAGCTTTCCTCACAAAGAAGCTTTTGCCTAGCCAATAAGAATTACCTTTGGCACTTCAGTGAATGTTCACTATTTCCTGGTTAAAATGTGGCCAGGTACCATGTACCGTTATATTTGCTTTCAGTTTCACAATCTATCTTCTAAAAAGTGACCTAAACTTTCTCTCTCTTACCACAAAAACCCTACGTCAACCTCAGAGATGATAAGACAAGCGTGTACTTTTACATCACACATGCATTGGGAAAATAATAAACAGCCCCTGTCTTGACTGAGGCCATAATGAGAAATAATAAGAATACTCAAATTGAGGTGAGGACCTTTGAACTGGGGCTGGTTCATCTCTGTCCCTATGTACAAAATAAAGGAAAAGGTCAAACTGGAAATGGCAATGAATGATATTCATTGAAGTGAGCAACAAAGACCAATGTTTTCTTTGTAAATCATAAATGTAGCAGAACGTTTGCAAGACTATATCTTTATTTGTGTACTCTTTAGATATACTTTATAGGGTAAAAAAGTTTATACCTGTATGTAAGTTTCTTCTTCTCTCACTGTTAGTATCAATACCTATCAATACTTTCACTTTCTATAAATTTATTCTGTATCAATATAGATACAAAGATTAATGTATTTATATACAGATATACATAGGCAGATATAAAAATACCCCAGAATTATATAAGTATCTTTATGTACTTATTTATGTACACAAAAAACTGCTGGGCACAGCGGCTCATGCCTGTAACCCCAGCACTTTGGGAGGCAAATGTGGGCAGATCATGAGGTCAGGAGTTCAAGACCAGCCTGGCCAACATAATGAAACCCTGTATCCTCTAAAAATATAAAAAAATTAGCTGGGTGCAGTGATGGGCGCCTGTAATCCCAACTACTCAGGAGGCTGAGGAAGAAGAATTGCTTGAACCTGGGATTCAGAGGTGGCAGTAAGCCAGATCACACCACTGCACTCCAGTCTGGTTGACAAAGTAGGACTCCATCTCAGAAAAAAAAAAAAGTACTCCAAAAGATGTTTTCAATCTCATACCATAGTCTAAGAATGCATACATAGAATTACTTCTTTTCTCTTTGGCTCAGTAGCATGCCAGAATGGAACACAGCTATACAATGTTTTTGTATAAACATAAGCAATGCTTCACCTTTAGGGACAAGAACTGGGAAGTAAGCTGACAGGAAACCCATGTAATACTTTCTGTCCACGTTAGCATTTATGAACCCTTATTTTCTTCTTGTTTTATGCATGCACCATTCACATCTACCTTCCTGGGCTTGCCTGCATGAATATTTAGTCATCACTTACATAATTGACTGACTGAATCCACATGAACTAAACAAATAGGCTGATTGAAATCATCTGGGATGAGCTAACTGGCTGGGTGGAATCACCTTGGCTGAGCTAGTTTACTGATTGGAAATACATGGGCTGAGCTAATTTGCTGATTACATTCATCTATCCTGAGGGGGCTGTGTAGGACTGGTTTACTTATATTTTGGGACTGGTTTACTTATATTTTGGGACTGGTTTACTTATATTTGATTCAGTTTTATTATATTTTGGGACTTTTTTATAAGATGAACTCATAGATAGATATTGCATAGACATATTTATATAACCCAGTGTGTTTGAATATATTTATCTACCTATCTTATATCTGTATATAAATCTACAGAAAAAAGCATTAAAAGAAAGTTGTAATATGATTCCAGGATCATAGTCTATTTTTAAGTCACAGATTCTGGCTTTTCAACTCCTACCCAAAAGTCATGTCTCTAGCCAACAAAACCAAAAGACAAGATGGTGTTCCTGTTTCACATTTTTTAAAAACAAATAGTGCCCCTGCAATACTGGAAGCTTTAAAAAGAATTACTCGGCTGGGCGCGGTGGCTCAAGCCTGTAATCCCAGCACTTTGGGAGGCTCGAGGTGGGCGGATCACGAGGTCATGAGATCGAGACCATCCTGGCTAACATGGTGAAACCCCATCTCT
>NW_012110463.1:175865-177496 GCF_000951045.1 Mandrillus leucophaeus | reverse complement strand
AAGGAAGGAAGGAAGGAAGGAAGGAAGGAAGGAAGAAAAATAAGGTTCTATTAGTCGCAGGGACTTGAGAGACCGAGACAGGAAGACCACCCAGGCAAGATCAGGGAGATTGATGCCACAATGAATCACAATCGCATTTCTCTTCTGAGCTTGAACTGTGCTGCTGCTTGTGAGAGCCATCTGGTTGACCTTAGACATGGAAAGGCAACAACCATCGGGTTGAATGTAGACATGACAAGCTGGTGGCTAAGTCCAAAGCTTGCAGCCAACATCTGTCCCAAAATAAATACATTTTAAAAATGAGTAAATATATAACAGTAACAAATAAATAATAACAAACAATATTAAAGACTGGTACATAAATAAGTGGGAGTAAACAATGGTAAAAGGTAATTAATATCACAATTAAGATCTCCTCCCTCTCTCCATTTGTCACACCCAGGCTGGAGTGTGACAAAAAATAAAACAAAAAGTCAACTTCACTGTGCAGGAAGGAGCATAGGAGAATAGAGAAAGAAAAGAACAAAGAAGAAAATCAATGGCAAGTAACTCTAAGTATTGAGAAAACAACCTAAAATTAGGGTTAGAAACAAACAAACAAACAAACAAACAAAAAAACCAGAGGAAGAAGGACCCTGTCATCCCAGATACTCGGGAGGCTGAGATGGGAAGACAACCTGAGCGAGACCAGGGAGATAGAGGCCGAAGTGAATGACGATCGCATCCTTCTGCTGGATCCAAATGGTACTGCCACCAGCGATAGCCATCTGGTAGACCTGAGATAGGGGCAGGCGAGAGCCATCTGGATGACTTTAGAAATGGCAAGGTGAGAGTCATCTGGTCGATCTTCGACGTAGGAAGGTGAGAGCTATTTTGTTGATCTTAGACATGGGAAGGTGAGAGCCATCTGGTAGACCTTAGACATGGCAAACTAGCAGATAAGCCCAACACTTGTGGCCGATATCTATCTCAAAATAAATTTAAAAACCAACAGTAAATATATAACAATAACAAAGAATAAAAACAATATTAAAGACCAATACATAAATAAGTGAAAGTGATCAATGGTAAAAGGTAATTAATGTTACAATTAAGATCTCCTCTCTCTCTCTCTTTCTCTCTCTCTCTCCTTCCCTCTTTCTCTCTCTCTTGGTTTGTCACACCAAGGCTGAATTGTGACAAAAAGAAATCAAAAGGTCACTGTGCAGGAAGGAACATAAAGAAACAGAGAAAGAAAAGAACAAAGAAGAAAAACAACAGCAAGTAACTCTAAATATTGTGGAAACAAACTGAAATTGAGGTTAGAAAAACAACATAGGAAGGTCCAAGTAGTTCCAGGAAGCTGAGATGGGAAGACCACCTGAGGGGGACTGGGGAGATGAAGACTCCAGTGAATCACGATTGCATCCCTTAATGGGCAAGAATGGTACTGCTGCCAGTGAGATCCATCTGGTCAACCTTAGACATGGGAAGGCCAGAACCATCTGGTCAACCTTAGACATGGGAAGGCCAGAACCATCTGGTCAACCTTAGACCTGGCAAGCTGGCGGCTAATCCCAATGCTTGCAGCCAACATGTGTCTCAAAATAAATTTTTAAAACCACCAGTAAATATAGAACAATAACAAAGAA
>NW_012110463.1:169809-171009 GCF_000951045.1 Mandrillus leucophaeus | reverse complement strand
AATTACTCAGCATTTTCTATTTGAGTGAGGACATTTAAGCTGAGGCCAGATAATCTCTGGCTTTGTGCTCACCAGAATTAAAAGGGTAATCTTTGACTTGGTGATAAGTGACTCCCATATCATATAAAGCTCCTGAGTATTACAATGTTATCACAGGGAACAATATGCAGGTGAGATTGTGTTTCCCATATGCATACCCCACCAAACATTAGAATTGTCACCCTCACTCATGGAAAGGGCTCACTCCTGAGGTCCAGAATTTCACATGCAAACACAGTCCACAGTTGGAATTTTGACTGTAATATGTAAAGATCTAGCCACAGTTGGATTAGTGACATATTTCTAAGCCCAGATCAGAGGCAGGTGAGGACTCCAGTATCTGGACCCAGCCAATTTAAGAGATGTTGACTCTCATACCTGGGCTTGGGGCAGCAGGTATGGTCATGGGTCCATACAAGCATGAAGGACTCAGAGTAAATTGTGATTGTCATTCACATTGTATAAAGTCCTTTGGTAATATAGAAAGTGTAGAAAAAGAAAAGAACAACAACAAATAAAACAATAGCAAGTCACTCCAAGTATTTTGGAAATAAACTGAAATTTGGGTTAGGGGAAAAAAAAAAGAAAACAAACAAACAAAAAAAACAGAGGAAGAAGGTCTGAGTAGTGCCAGGTACTCAGGAGGCCGAGATGGGAAGACTACCTGGGTGAGACCACGGAGATCAAGGCCACAGTGAATCATGATCGCATCCCTCTGCTGGACCCGAACAGTACTGCCGCCAGTGAGATTTATCTGGTTGATCTTAGACATGACAAGGCGAGACCCATCTTGTTGACCTTAGACATGGCAAGCTGGCAGCTAAGTCCAATGCTTTCAGCCAACATCTGTCCCAAATTAAATAAAAAAGCCAACAGTAAGTATATAACCATAACAAAGAAATAATAACAATTAAAACCCAGTACATAAATAAGTGGGAGTGAACAATAGTAAAAGGTAATTAATATCACAATTAAGGTCTCTCTCTCTCTTTGTCTCTCTCTCTGTCACACCCAGGCATAAGTGTGAAAAAAATATAAACCAAAACGTCAACTTCAGCATGCAGGAAGGAGCATAGGAGAATAGAGGGAAAAAAGAACAAAGAAGAAAAATAACAGCAAGTCATCCTAAGTATTGTAGAAACAAACTGAAATTGTGGTTAG
>NW_012110463.1:161040-168182 GCF_000951045.1 Mandrillus leucophaeus | reverse complement strand
GCTGAGATGGGAAGACCACCTGAGGGGGACTGGGGAGATGAAGACTCCAGTGAATCACGATTGCATCCCTTAATGGGCAAGAATGGTACTGCTGCCAGTGAGATCCATCTGGTCAACCTTAGACATGGGAAGGCCAGAACCATCTGGTCAACCTTAGACATGGGAAGGCCAGAACCATCTGGTCAACCTTAGACCTGGCAAGCTGGCGGCTAATCCCAATGCTTGCAGCCAACATGTGTCTCAAAATAAATTTTTAAAACCACCAGTAAATATAGAACAATAACAAAGAAATAATAACAATATTAAAG
This sequence comes from Mandrillus leucophaeus, assembly GCF_000951045.1. Classification (NCBI taxonomy): domain Eukaryota; kingdom Metazoa; phylum Chordata; class Mammalia; order Primates; family Cercopithecidae; genus Mandrillus; species Mandrillus leucophaeus. The sequence goes on along the minus strand of NW_012110463.1, from coordinate 167,874 downwards.
ACCAATACATAAATAAGCGGGAGTGAACAATAATGAAAGATAATATCACAAGATATCTCTCTCTCTCTCCTTTTGTCACACTCAGGCTGAAGTGTGACCAAAAATAAATGAAAACATCAACTTCAGCATGCAAGAAGGAGCATAGGAGAATAGAGAGAGAAAAGAACAATGAAGAAAAACAACAGCAAATCATGCTAAGTACTGTGGAAACAAACTGAAATTGGGGTTAGAAAAACAACACAGGAAGAAGGTTCATGTATTCTCAGGTACTTGGGTGGCCCAATTGGAAAGACCACCCGGGTGAGACCAGGGAGATCGAGGCTGCAGTGAATCACAGTCACATCTTTCTGCTGGACCTGAATGATAGTGCCACCAATCAGAGCTGTCTGGACGGCCTTAGATGTGGGAAGGCAAGAGCCATCTGTTTGACCTTAGACATAGCAAGGTGACAGCCATCTGGTCGACTTTAGACATGAGAAGGTGAGAGTCATCTGGTTGACCTTAGGCATGGCAAGCTGTGGACTCATTCCAATGTTTCTGGCCAAGATGGGAAGATCTCCTGGACGAGACTGGGAAGATCAAGGCTGCAGCAAATCACAGTCCCATCTCTCTGTTGGACTTGAACAGCATTGCCACCAATGCAAGCCATCTGATCAACCTTAGACATGAAAAAGCAAAAGCCATTTGTCCACCTCCACCTCAGACATGGCAAGGTGAGAGCCATCTTGTTGACCTTAGAATTGGCAAGGCGAAAGCCCTCTGGTCGACTTCCGACATTGCAAGGGGAGAGCCATCTAGTCAACTTCAGACATGGTGAGGCAAGAGACATTTGGTCAACCTCAGATATGAAAAGGCAAGAGCCATCTGGTCAACCTGAGACATGGCAAGGTGAAAGCCATCTGGTCAACCTCAGATATGGCAAAGTGAGAGCCATGTGGTTGACCTTAGACATACCAAAGCAAGCGCCCTCTGGTCAACTGTAGATATGGCAAGGTGAGAGTTGTCTGGCCAATTTCAGACATGGCCAGGCTAGAGCCTTCTGGTGGACCACAGACATGGCAAGAGGAGAACTATCTGGTTGGCCTCAGACATGAAAAGCTGAGAGCCATCTGGTTGAGCTCAGACATGTCAGAGTGGCATCTGGTTGACCTCAGACATGGCAAAGCAAGAGCCATCTCATCAACCTCAGATATGGCATGATGAGAGTCATCTTGGCCACCTTAGATATGGCAAGGTGAGAGCCATCATGTCGACCTCACACATGGGACTGTGAAAGCCATCGGGCCGATCTCAGACATGGTGAGGCGAGAGTCATATGGTTGACCTTAGACATGGCAAGGCAAGAGCCATCTGGTCAACCTAAGACAGGGCAGGGCAAGGGCCATCTGGCCCACCTCAGAAATGGCAAGGTGAGAGCCATCTGGACAACATGTGACATGGCAAGGCAAGAATCATCTCGTTGACCTCAGATATGGCAAGGCAAGAGCCATCAGGAAGACCTCAAACATAGCAAGGCAAGAGCCATCTCCTTGACCTTAGAGATGGCATGGTGAGATCTATCTTGTCTACCTTACACATGGAAAGGTGAGAGTCATCTTGTTGACTGTACACATGGCAAGGGAAAAGTCATCTGGTCAACCTTAGACAAGGAAGGGTGAGAGTAATCTTGTCCACCTCAGACATGGCAAGGCAAGATCCATCTGGTTGACTTCAATTATAGCAGCTGAGGGCTATCTGGTCAACCCCAAAAATAGGAAGGCAAGTGCCATCTAGTTGATCTTAGACATTGCAAGGTGAGAGTTATCTGGTGGAACTTACACATGGCAAGCTGGTGGCTATTTCAGTGCTTGAGGCTGACATCTGTATCAAAATAAATTTAAATATATGTATATATAATATCAAACAATATTAAAATCTAAATAAAGTTGGAGTGAGCAATAATAAATGGTAATTAATGTCACAATTAAGAACTCCTCTGTGTGTGTGTATATGTGTCTTTTTCTGTCTCTCTTTTTGTTTGTCACACCAAATGGAAGGATGAAGTGTGACAAAAAATAAATCAAAACATGACATGGGAAGGTGAGCACCATCTGATCTACCTTAGATATGGCAAGGTGAGAGCCATCTGGTCGACCTTAGTCATGGCAAGCTGGTGGCTAAGTCCAAGGCTTGTGACTGACAACTATATCAAAATAAATAAACCAAAAGTAAGTATATAACAATATCAAACAACAATCTTAAAGATGAAATAATTAAGCAGAAGTTAACAATAATAAAAGATATTTAATATCACAATTGACAACTCCTGTCTCTCTCTCTCTCTCACTTTGTGTGTGTGTGTGTGTGTGTGTCATAACCAGTGTGAACTATGACAAAAAATAAACCAAAGGTCAACTTCAGTGTGTAGGAAGGAGCGTATGAGAATGGAGAGAGAAAAGAACAATGAAAAATCACAGCAAGTTACTCTAAGTATTGTGGAAACAAACTGAAATGGTGGTTATAAAAAATACAGAAGAAGAAGGTCCCAGTAGTCCCAGGTACTCGTGAGACTGAGATGGGAAGACCCTTGTTTAAAAGACTGTTGTGTAAAACTAACCTGTCTCACGATGTTCTAAACTAAGCTCAGGTTCCTTGTTACTGGGTGAACCATCCAATGCTTGGTGAATTCTGCTTCACAATAGGAAGATCCAACACCAAAGGATCAAAAAGCAATGTTGCTATGAACTCTTGGCCACTACAAGGCAGTTATCCCTGTGGTGTCTTCTCTGACACGTCCTGCTTAAAACCCAAACAAAACATCAAAAGGATCATGAGGCCCTGCTTTCGTACTGAAAATCAAGATCAAGCAACTTCTGCCCTTCTGCTCCATGGGAGGTTTTGGTACTCCCTGCACTCACCTTCAGACACCTGCATTACCGTTTGACAGGTGTACAGCACCAGTCCAACTCTGCACCTGGCACTATTCCTGGAGCAGTTAACATCCAGCCAGCATGTGGCCAGGTGCTTGGTGCCAAAAGTGTGAGCCCCTTGTGGCTCACCTACCCAGCCCCAACTTCACCAGGTCAGTGAAAAAATGATAAGGGTAGCGGGATTTCACCGGCAGCCCACAAGGTCAATGGACCTCACCCCATCTCCTCAGAGAAACAGAGGGGTGCAGGGGCCTTTCACTTATTCTACACCTCTCATGTCTCTTCACCGTGCCAGACTAGAGTCAGTCTCAATAGGGTCTTCGTTCCCTGCTGATTCTGTCAAGCCATTCCTTTGGCTGTGGTTTCGCTGGATAGCAGGTAAGAACAGTGGGAATCTTGTCCATCCATTCATATGCATCACTAATTAGATGATGAGGCATTTGGCTACGCTTAAGAGAGACATAGTTACTCCCGCCATTTACTCGTGCTTCATTGAATTTCTTCACTTTGACATTCAGAGCACTGGGTAGAATTGACATTGTGTCAACACCCACCATGGGCCTTCACCACGCTTTGTTTTAAATAGTCAGATTCCCGTGGTCTGCATCATTTCTAAATGGGCCGCTAGGAACCAGCAATAGTGAGGTAGGGAGGGATAGTGAAGAGGAAGGTATGGCGAGGTGGGGTGGGTGATGTCTGCAGAGGGGTGCTGCTAGTGTTGGGGCGTGGAGTACCAGCACTTCATCCAGCCACTGCCTGCACCCAGCCCCGCTTCAAGCCGCAGCCGGACTGGCAAAGCTCTTAGAGCAAATTCTTACCCTGAGGTTACTGATCTAGCTTGCTGATTTCCCTTACCTATGTTGTTCTAACATGCCAGAGGTTGTTTACCTTGGAGACCTGCTGTGGATATAGTTACAGCCCAGTGTGAGATTTACACCCTCTCCCCTAGATTTTCAAGGGCCTGTGAGAGCTCACCAGATGCCACTTGAACTGTGATTCTTTCCAAGGCACAGGCCCCTGTCTAAGGGTGAATCCATTACAGGGCGCCCTGCTCTTCACAAAAAGAGCTCTCCCCTGGGCTCCCACCAGTTTCTCCAGAATCAGTTCCATTACCTCTCTGAATGCCTCATAGTGCCCATCTCTGTCACTGCGGATTCAGAAATCTGAACTTGACTCCCTTTCCATCAGCCGGGGGCAATGGAAGTCATCATCCATCCTTTCGGAATGGTACTTGCCCATGTCTCAGGAGCAAGTGATTCACGTTCAACTGGAACCCTTCTCCACTTCGGCCTTCAAAGTTCTCATTTTAATATTTGCTACTACCGCCAAGATCTGCATCTGGAGCAGCTCCACCCAGGCTCACGTCCAAGGCTTCAAGGCTCACCACAGCAGCCCTCCCAGCATCCACAGGGCTCCAGCGGGGGTGACGACCCTCACCACTCGCATCCACTCTCAACTGCTAGCAACAGCCGGGTATGGGCCCAGTGTTTCAGTACTATCCATTTTTCAGGGCTAGTTGATTCATTGTTGTTAAACACTCCTTAGCGGATTTTGACTTCCATGCCCACCCTCCTGCTGTCTATATCAACCAACACATTTTCTGGGGTCTAATGGGCATCAGAATCAGGCACCTTAACATGGCGTTTCATTCATCCCACAGCACCAGTTCTGCTTACCAAAAGTGGCCCACTAGGCACTCGCATTCCACGCCCGGCTCCACGCCAGCGAGCCGGGCTTCTTACCCATTTAAAGTTTGAGAATTGGTTGAGATCATTTCAACTCCAAGACCCCTAATCATTCGCTTTACCAAATAACTGCGTGGCATGGGGTTTTTGCGAGAGCACCAGCTATCCCTAGGAAACCTTCAGAGGGAACCAGCTGCTAGATAGTTCCATTAGTCTTTTGCCCTTATACCCAGATCAGACGACCGACTTGCAGGTCAGGACCACTACAGACCCCCACAAGAGTTTCCTCTGGCTTCGCCCTGCCCAGGCATAGTTTATCATCTTTTGGTGCCTAACACATGCATTCATGCTCCACCTGCCCAGCCCAGCGCAATGGGCGAAAGCTGAAGGTGGTGCACCCTTGGCAAACTGGAGAGGCCTCAGGATCCCACCTCAGCCAGCCAGCGGATCAGCCTTCACCTTCATTGCCCCACAATGGCTTTCATGCGAGCCCCTGACTCGCACACATGTTAGACCCCTTGGATCATGTTTCAAGATGGGTCTTGTGGGAAACCGACAGCACCACCTACCTTGTGCACTGGTTCCATTGTTCTTTTGAAATGAGTGCCTGGCCCAAGAGACCCCCCAGGCCCGACAGCACAACCCGCCTGGAGCACATCACAGTGAGCCCCAGACCCTCCCATGCGGCCTACTCGCTGGGGGCAGGGAGGGGATGGGAGAGCAGTTACACCGTGGGAGAGGTGGCCCAGTCCCCTAGAGTGATGCTGTTATGCCCCTACGGGCGACCTCCTCATAGGGGGACCCCACTGGGGTGGGCGCCAGAAGGCAGAGAGCACGGCAACGGGTCTCACTCCTTCAGCCCCAGGATTTGAGGAGTGCTACCGCTGGGGGGTGAAACACTCGGGGGGAGGATCCACCCCACACCCCTCCTGAGGGACAGGGAGGACAGGGCCCCCCTGAGCCACCTTCACTGCCGGGCCTTCCCATCGTCCCAGAGACAGTCAAGGCGCAGCATCACAGTGGAAATGCACCCAGCGGCAGCCATTCCCCGGCTGGGGGACAGTCCCCTCTCCCCCACCCCGGACCCACCCCTGCACGCGCTGGGGCCTGCCACCTCCAAGGAGGAGGAGGGGTTACCGGGGAGGGAGGGCAATTGGAGGGGTCAGGAGGAACAGAAGGCAGGAAAGATCCGCCAGATCACTGGCACAGCCTGACCCACCGCCGGTTTGCATCCTCCATCAGACTACAGGGACCCCTACCCATGTAAGTGTTAACAGTTTCACGCCCTCTTGAACTGCGTCTTCAAAGTTCTTTTTAACTTTCCCTTACAGTACTTGTTGACTATTGCGGTCTCCTGCAGTATTTAACCTTAGATAGAGTTTGCCACCAGCTTGAGGTTGCATTCCCAGCAACCTGGCTCTGGGAAGACCCAGGCCTGGCAGCCAGGGGCTGCTAATGGCCTTACACCTTCCACAGGCTGGCTGCCTCAATCAGGACTTGGGCCCCAACAAGTGGCACTGGTGAGTGAGTCTTCCATGCGCCACATTTCCCTCACCCCACCAAGGGGCAGGGATTTGGCACTGGGATGCCTGTTCACTTACCTTTACTAAGGTCTTCCTGGTTAGTTCCATTTTCTCCACTGACTAATATGCTTAAATTCAGCAGGTTGCCACGTCTAGCCTGAGGTCATGTCTCGGAGGAAAGAAAGGGACGGGCAGGCAAGGAGGACGCGAGCCTGGACACTGGGTTGGGAGACAGGCCCAGTGAGGGAGGGGAGCGGATGTGAGATAGAAGGGCTAGCTGATGGTGTCCCTGCCGCACCAGAGCCGGAGGACCGGAGTGAGGAGCAAGAACTAGGGGCGGGGAATACACAGTACGCTGACCGCCCAGAGGACTGCGCTGAGGATGTGACTCCATCCCGCCCCAATGCAGAAGCTCAGGGGGGCCACACGGGCGGCACAGTCATGAATCAGAGGTAAGCGCACAATGGCGGATGCCACCATGGTGTCCCATAGGTCACCACCGGGGGCACGGCCAAGCACTCAGCTTGGCCTCGAGCCCGACTGGGGGGGTCACGCAGGGCAGACTTCTGGTCCCAGAAGCACACAGGAGGAGGAGGAGGAGGAGGGTGAGGAGGAGGGTGAGGAGGAGGGTGCAGGGAGGTGCAGCAGTTGGCCGGACACCAGGCTGCCACCCGGGCGGGCGGTGAACTGTGGCGACCGGGATGAAATCTCGTTTTC
>NW_012110463.1:155750-156415 GCF_000951045.1 Mandrillus leucophaeus | reverse complement strand
GCAGCATCATTTACAGTACAAAATATGGAGTCTTAAAATGAATACAATGCTGATGGGCATGATGGCTCATGCTTATAATCCCAGAATTTTGGGAGACAAAGATGAGAGGGTCTCCTGAGCCTAGGAGTTTGAGACCAGCCTGGGCAACATAGAAAAATCCCATCTCTAGAAAAACTACCAAACTTTGCTTGGTTTGATGGTGTGTGCCTGTAGTCCCAGCCACAGGGGAGTATCACTTGAGCCTGGGGAGGTTGGGACTGCAGTGAGTCATGATTCCAGCCTGGGTGACAGAATGAGACTCTGCCTCAAAAAATTGTAATGCTGATACATACTACAACGCAGATGAACTTAGATGACATTATACTGTGTAAAGGAAGCCAAATACAAAATAATAAATATTGGATGATTCCCCTAATATGAGGTACATACTTAGAAGAGAAAGTTCAAAGGTAGAGAAAGTAAAACGGAGATTATTTATGGCTGAAAGGAGGGTGAAATTGAAAAATGTTGCTTAATGGACACAGTGTCTGTCTGAAATTGTAAAAAGTTTGGAAATGGATAGTGGTGAATATTGCACAAAATTATGAATGTACTTAATGCTATTGAATAGTATAATTAAAATGATTAAAATGGTAAATTTTCTGTTATGTGTTTTACCACAATAA